>NW_017307367.1:0-53183 GCF_000935625.1 Nanorana parkeri
GTGTAAAGATCCGGAGGCAGTGTGTGAAGGAGACTGCGGGGGGCAGAGAGAGCCTGGCGGAGAGGCCTGTGTCACCATGGCAACCGCAGAGGAGAGAGCGGGGCCTATAGGGCAGAAGAGCCGGAGTACTCTCAGACACTGCAGAAGACAGACGGTGTCAGTGCGTCTGCCGGCGCAGTTTGGATCAGTGCTGGGAAGGAAGCGGTTGGTAGCAGTCGGAGGATGGGAATAGAGGTAGGCCAGAGATTTCATAGCCATGCATACTCCATCAGAATAAGATTTATCTGAGGGAGCACAGTAGGGCTGCAACAACTAATCGACATAATCGATTATAATCGATGATTGAAAAATTAGTTTCCAATTAGTTGGCCCTTTTCACAGCTCCACACACGCTGCACGCCGCACCTCCTCCCCACCTCACGCTTGCCGCTGCCAGACGCGCCCGCATCCAGGATCCACATGCCGCACCTCCTCACTGGCCGCCCACATCTACGATCGGCACAGGGACGCGGGTAGAAGTAAGGAGGAGCAGGTGTGGGGGGATGACAGCCGCCGATAGACAGGCCTGATCTCAGAAGCAAGTTGCTGGAAGACTGCTCAGATAAGCCTGCACTTTCCCACACATGGTGCTCTATAATGTATTGCTGGGATTTGTATTCCTCTATAGCTGATGGTACATTGTGCTGTATATTATACCATCAGCTGTACGGGACTACAAATCCCAGCAATACATCATACACTGTATGTATAATGTATTGCTGGGATTTGTTGTATTTCTTTATAGCTGGTGGTATTCTGCATTGCGCTGTATAGAGGAATACAAATTCCAGCAATAATACATTATACAGTGGTGCAATGTCGAATGCCACTAGCTATAGAGGACTAGAAAACCCAGCAATAGTATACCAAGACTAAAATACCGCCAGCTATAATGTACTATTGCTGGGATCTGTTGTATTCCTCTATAGCCGGTGCCATTCTGCATTGATTGCTGTATAATTTTACACTTTTCATTTCACTATATTGCACACCACACTTTTTTTTTCTTTTTTACTTCCACCACTCCAAGCTTGCTCCTGTTATGGACTACAATCTCAATACAAACTAGTAGTCCCATCACTGGAGCCATTTTTTAAAATGTATTTTATTTTATCCGATTAATCGAACTTAATAATCGGCTAACTAATCGATTTTGAAAATAATCGTTAGCTGCAGCTCTAGAGCAGAGTGTGTATCATCAGGCTGTACGGACAGAGCTGACACACTACTCTATCCGCAAGGGGAGTGACTGCTCCGGCAAGGACGGGAGCGGGATGGAGGGTCAGGAGAGCCAGATCCTGGTGGTGGGAGACTCCATCATCAGGCGGACTGACAGGGTAATCTGTCATCGTAACCGTGAGCGTCGAACAGTGTGCTGCTTACCAGCTTGGCAGAAATGCACTCAGCTCTTATAGTAGAACTCCGGGCAAAAATATTGGTCCTTGCAGTGGGCTAACCCCGTACTGCAAGGTCTGGAAGTACGGACTAATAGTATTCTTGCCCAGAATTCTACTATAAGAAGCTGAGTGCATTTCTGCCAGATGAAGATATATTTTTCTATACTTGCAGGGTCCTAAAAGAGATAAAACACAATTGGAAATGTACATGTATTGCAGAGATGTACTGAATATTTTTCTTTTTTTAATTGTGCACAGATATGCATTTTATTTCCACCATCATCTACTAAATCCTACTCAGATCCTTCTACCTTTACGCCCTTGGTTCTCAACTGGTGGGTCATGACCCAAAAGTGGTCATGACCCACCAGTTGTGTGCCTTCCACTTTTCTGGGTGAGAGGCTCTACTGCCTCCCCCTTTCGCAGCACTGTCCGTTCTCGCGCCAAGCAGCCATTCAAAATATGCTACCCGGTGCTGAGTGTCTGCTTGTGGTGGGATGGGCTGGGGCTACGGCTTTGAGGTGCCCCTTGTGTGCCCTGTAGAGGTGCCTGGACCAGAGTGATGTCAAGGATTGAGCTGTACAAGCATTGCACATATGGATGGAGCTCCATCACAGCACAACAGCCCACATTGGACCCCAGGCTGAGAATCAACTCTGGTTCTTGTAAGGTATGGAGACTGGGTGGATCTTTTAAATGGCATCCCAAATGCACCTCCCACTCACAGTTCGATCGCCCACACCGGAACGCGCAGTACCGCAATGCTGTGCGTTCCATTGCAGTGCAACTTGGGCCGAGACTTAATGACCATGGACAAATTTGGGTCCTGAGGTTACACAGGTTGAGAACCACTGCTCTACGCAGATCCTACAGACTTCTTGCCAAGGGAAATAAAACCTATTGCAAAGATATACTGCATATTTTTTTATTTTGCCTTGACATATGCTTTAAAAAATGCTGTATTGTACAGGTTCATACATCCTTTGGTTATGGTCATCAGACCATAACCAAAGGATGTTTGTTTCAAGGGCTAATTTGTGTCTAGGGCTGAAAATAAAAACGTTTTACTCACCTACGCTGCAGCGATGGTATGTCCCTCGGCGTCCTCACAATCACTACACAGTGTATTGAACGTGATGACTCAAGGGTCCTTAGACCACTGCACAGGGGCGAGGCACTGAGAGAGCAGTCTAACAGAAAGCCAGCTCTGAGGATCAGGTGAGTATAACTTTTTTTAATTTTCAGCCCTAGACACAAACGAGCAGTTAATCCTGACAGTGCGGCGGTTGCCCCACTGCAAGTGTTAATACTAGGGCTGCACAGATACCAAGTACCATATTTGGTACAAGTACAAATACAGATACTTTTCCAGCTCCATTGAAAGACTAGATTAGAGAAAAACTCCAAAACTCCAGCTGTCATTTTTAAGGAGCATTGGCTACAGGGCTCCTGGGATTTGTGCATCCCTAAATGTTTTTATTGTCATGTGACACTTTTTCTAAAACAATACCGACTAATGATTTCAGGCCAGTGGTGGAGTGCCAGGGCCCTGTCACAGCTGCAACCCTAGTAGTTCTCATGAAAATGCCAAGTATCGGCACCGATACAGATCTGAACATTCCTATTTTTGCCAAGACTTCTGCTTTAAGCCCTGTTGTGGGCTAACAACATAAAGCCTTTTGGTAGACTTAGTGGTGTCAGTCCTGCCCAGTTGTCTTTGGTGAACTACTTAACCACCCCTACACTCAGATCTCATCAGGCTAATTATTCTGTAGTCCAAAATAAGAACTAGGAGGACTGTTTGAGATAACACAGGAAATGTGCAGGGGATACTGGACAGCTCTGAATTTTAAAAGGGACCAAAAGGGAGCCGATAAGAGAAGTTCATTGTTAGGATTTGCATACACTTTATTGATATGCTCTGTGCTGTGCAACACAGTGGGATAGTTGACTGAGCTTCTGTGTTAACCATAAACAGAAGTCCCAAGATGTGTATTGTAAATTCTGAGCTCTGAGTTACAAACTCTTTGTGATTCCATAGCTGTGAAATGTGCCATAGAATTGCTGGCATTCTGGAATGCTTTACAGGCTGCAACCGAAAACAAAGGCCTCCAAATCAGACTGACTCAACAAAAAAATAAACCGTGGCTACTTTCCTGCCAAAAGTGGGCTGCGTCTTCAACCGCCAATTTCATGCACTGACTAAAGACAGATAGAAAAACATAGAAGGAATGGAGTGTGAGCTTCTCGATTATATTTCCGTGTAAACCTAAGCAGAACTTGAAACAGGCACAAAACATACACCAAAGCGCCAACAAATAGGATGTTTATTTATTTTAAAATTAAAGCATAAATGCAATTCTATTTTTCTCCACCACGAGTATAAAATTGAGAGCACATTTTATGATAGACTTCCATTTAAATGGCTTCTTAGCGCACACCTGTTTTCCCATATGTGGTGGAAGCAGAATTTTTTTTCTGGGCTGAACCAATTTGGTTGCAGTGTATTTTATTAAGTTAGGAGTAAATGGTACAGACAATTAGCGTATTTCTAGCACTAATTGAATATATAATTATCCTGAAACAATTGAACTGTTTTCCAAACTTCATGACTGCCAAGTCAAGAGCAACAGTCTTCCAGCAGTTGCTGCCTCTTCTATAAGCGATCCCTCTCCCTCAGTATTCATCAAGTCAGCTTAAAAAAAGAACAAAAGGGAGTGCGTTAGTTAACAAGTTAGCCTAAAATATATGGAGCACCCGATGCATTGATACATTTCATTTGACCATATGTGGGCACTGAAGTATTAATCAGGTAATTAAGCAGGATACAAAAGGAAATGTAGACATTTCTAGAGCTCTTGGTAAGAAGATGAGATCAAAGCTTTATTTATGGCCTCAAAGCCATGTTCTCAAGGTGACGCCAAAAAAACAGCCGAGTCCATACACAAAGTTTTTAAAGAAGAAGAAAACCAGTGGCACAATAATGACAACATTTCCCTTCTACTAAAAATGCAAGTGAATATAAACCAAACACATTGAGGGTTATTCACAAAGCTAGCCGGAGGATCAGCCATAGCAGCAGAACCGAAGGACTGCTGTACGGGCTATTCACTATAGCCCCTACAGCTCCCGAAGGTGGCCGGGCGGCTGTTATTCATTGGCCGGGAGAAGACTCTAGCAGGTCCCGGCCAATAGGAAACAGTTGGGGGGAGCTAGCTGTTACTGCTAGCTCCGCCTAATTGTTTCTTTTTTTCTTTTTTTTCTTTTGTTAATTATATTTATTTCTTTTTTTCTTTTTGCAATGATCTTTATTTTTGTTTTTTCTTATTGCAATGATCTTTATTTTTTTAACTTTTTTTTAATCTTTATTTATTTTTTAAGATTTATCATTTATTTACCTTTTTAAACACTTTTTTTGCTATTTTTTTTGTTACTTTTTGCACTGTTTTTCTATTCTGCTCGGTACCATGGAGGTACCGAGCAGAATAGCCGAGCCGAATGCTGCTGCCATTCGGCCCATATGAGAATAGGCTGAACGGCAGCGAGTAGCCTGCCGGAGGTTCGGCTCAGCCGATCCAGATGTTGGATCGGCTGAGTCGAACTCTTTCTACACTTCGGCTCGGCCGAACCAAAGCCAATCGAAGAAAGCCGATATACGGTTGATTTCAGCCATACAAGCCTGAAGTGAATAGCCGAACAGCATTCAGCTCACTTCACTTCCGGTCGGTTGTTCGCTTTGTGAATAACCCTCATTATTTCTTGTATGTAATAGCAGAAATTGAGCTGAGGTAAACACAATTCATTTTTAGGCTACATGGAAAAAAGTACTAAAGGCTGGGTGTTTTTTTACCTTAATGCATTATCTGCATGAAGATAAAAAAAGCCCAGTACCTTTTTGACTCCCCACACACACTTACCTGTCAACGCCTCCTGACACCGCCGCTGGTCCCCGAAGTGATCCTTCGTCCTGAACTTCCGGGTTGTGAGGGAGGATACTAAGGGCAGAGGAGCCTATGGCTCCTTCTGCCATCAGTCAAACTGTTGGGCTGTGACCTGCAGCACACCTACTGCTGGCATGGTTGGAACCGCGCACGTATAGGTGCCTCCACAGAAGCGGCTTAGCTGCTGGAGGCACCCATGCAGGGGTGGGGGTAGAGCAATGCAGGCACTCACTAGAAAACGAGGCATTGAGAAAACAAAACAAAATCTGCATTAATGATGGTCTCCCACTGATAAAAAAAACAAAAAACTAATTTTCATTATTATGAATGCAGCTGCTAGACTCATCCACTTAACCAACCGCTCAGTGTCCGCAACCCCCCCATTACCCCAACCTGTCCATCTATCTCCCACTCTGACTGCCCTTAGGCAATCCCTAAAGACTCATCTCTTCAGGGGAACCTATCCCACCTCAAACTAACCACTGAGCTATATACTCTCTCAAACAATTCTTAGGATTCAGCATGACAGTATGTGCAGCTGAGAAATGAGAGGTAGGAATAGAAATAAACAACGCAGATATTACAGAAAAGGGAGGGGAGGGAATTCATTGATATCTGCAGCTACATAATTTATCAATGCAATGAACATTGTCATTGTTCAAATTTAGTAACCTGTAACATCTAATCAGATTTGAATTTGGTTTAGGCACTTTGTATGCCTAACAAACACATAGTGGGGGTTTTCTCAAATTTGATTGTAGAAGTGCAACTGCAAGGTTAAAAACTCCAACAATTTGCATTTTTCAGTATTACCCTGCTCGTGTGATTATTTGTTATGGACGCATTCAATTTGCATCACCTTAAAATGCTTCTTGCTGGTCAATTAATAGACTGTTCTCATTCATTAAGAAAAAATCATAAAAAATAGTGACAGTATTAGCCAAGTGATGTCTAGACATTCAGGAATGATATGAAAAGGTATTAGCCAGCCCTGCACTGAGGTATGAAAAGCCATTGTGATAACTGACATTAATACTTACAGAACTATTTTCTTTCAGAATACTGGTTTCAGTCAGGATAGAAAAGACCATCAATGTAGCCAGAGAGATATAATAAACCTTAGTTATTTTTCCCCATTAAAATATCATTAAAAGGGGTAAATGATAATTACTTTCCATTGTAACAGTAACACTTCATTATTTGCCCTTTCCGTGCTGTCGCCTTCTTCCCAGGTTTTGGTATAATAAAACAATTCATCACATTGTGTGAGACAGCTTTCAAAAGAACGGCAGGGAAGTATTAAAGCGGACCTTTACCCCTTTCACTAAGAATCACATCAGCATACAGCTCTGCATGCTGATTTAAAATCATATTGCATTCATTATACATTAGCTAAACAAACTTGTTTTTCCTTTACTTAGAGTATATCCACTTCCTGGACCACTTTGGCACAAATGATGTAATGTGCCAAAGCGTTGTATCCTGGGAAGGTTACATCAGCAGTGCATTGGTGGGAAATCTCATCTATAATGTCATGAGATCTCGGGGAAAGGCATTTTCCTCCCCTGAGATGATGTGCATGGTCACATGTCCTAGTCACATGTGCCAGAGTTTCCAGGAAGTAAAGGGAGATCTAGTAACCTGCCCTTAATAAAGATGGCCACTGTCAGAAGACTGGGGGGAAAAAGAGAAATACATTATGTTAAAACTAAAAAAAGCATGAAATTATCTATAAGTATCTGTTTATAGATTGTCATTACTAAACATTTCTAAAGGTGCCTTTGTTGTTATTTTAAAGATAAGGGTAAAGTTCCTCTTTAAGGGAGAACATACATGACATACTACTCCAACCTTAAAATGTGTGTACAGCCAAAAATCTTTCTTTTGATTTTGTATAGGGTACGGGATGGTTAAAACCCCTATCATATTTTATTGTCTTTGTGCTATCAGACAGATTTCACTTAACTTCTTGACCCAAAGATGCAACAGGAAATAAGAAATGTTTCCAAAGAAATGGCAATTCCCTTCTTGTCACCAGAACAACATATGAATCTCTATTAGATTTACTCTCCAAGCTCCCTCTGCTGTTTGGTTTAGGGGCTCCTTTCTGTCTGTTGATGATTGCTTTTTATTTATCCTTTTGTATTTTTATACCTCTTCGCTACATGGCTCTGATGAAGGGGACGTGCCCTGGAAACGCGTTAGCAGTGGACAGACGCCGCTGGGAGGCAGCAAGCCAGCTGGTTGTTCGGTGGAGTCTGTGTGTACTTTTCTTTATGGGTTTACACTTCCCACTCTTGATGAGAGATATGAGCTGTATTGTGACACTCTTGTGTGTATGTTTTTAATTATATGTACACTTCAATAAAACGATTTAATGCATGGTCAGGTGTTCTGTGCATTTTTGTTTTTAGCTTTGTTGTGAAGGTTCCCTGGTCCTTGTGGTGGAGCAGCACACTGTGCTGAGGATCGTTTTCTCTGGGAAGATTTTGAATGCTGACTGCCATTAGCTCCGGCAGTGAACTATAGTATGAACCTTTTCACTACAGGTATACTTAAATATTAACTTGGCACAAACTTGAGCAATGCATACCGAGCATTGATGAAAACATGTAGGAGTCGGTTGTCATCAGGAAAAAGTGTATATTAAAACCATATTTAGATCCAATTATATAGGCAGATTCATTTACATGAATGTTTTTACTTTTCCTGTAAAAGTCAAGCTTGCATCCTAAACCAGCATTTTGATACTTGTTAGGCCAGCCTCCTTGCCCAAAAGGGAGACTCTAGAGGCAGGTGAGGGCAAGATTAAACTTTACTAGAAAAGTCAAGATTTGCACATAATTTTGGCTGCCTATATCTCAAAATCTAGTTTTGACATGGTAGTATAACGAAATGTACAGCGCTAAATGTCCTTCAGGAAGTTCAATACAAATTGCAATTAAGGATCCAAGTGACGTTACCTCCGTGTCAAGCAAATCATGAAAGGGTGTGTGTACATCATAAATGTGTAACAAATTATAAATTGTCAACCGTGGTAATAAAAACGTGTTATAAATTAGCTCATTATTTAAATAAATAAAATTCTGCAAACACCATGTGTCATATATGTGAAAAATGAAAATAAAAATAAAATTTTATCTCATCGTGAGCTAGTCCGCGTTGTTTTCTTCCGAAAGATATTAAAGATGCAAACTTATACCAATTTTTATGAGAAATGTACTTAAAGTTCTCGGATCTTCAGCACAAGAAAACCCCCCCCAAAAAATTATGAAAAATAAAAATGAAAAATAAAGATAGAAACACTCGTAAAAGTTATATATTAAAAAACAAAGAAATGTTCAGTGTTGTAAAGTCTCCAATGAAAAAAACCAAAAGGAGGAAAAAGCAGGCAGATCCCCTATAGGAGATACACTCACCAGATCCCTGATGATCGAAAGCCTATATTCTTATCCCATGGAGGTCAAAGATGTATATCCTCTTCCTTCGTTTAGTAGAAGCCTCAGGTTTCAGACCTGCTTGCTGTTCCAAGCTGAAGGAATTTAGGTCTTTTCTATTTGATCTCTCCTATTGGGTATTCATCCGGACAAAGAAAACGACAGGTACGCTCATAGCATAGTAAATTCAACTTTAATGGGTCCAGTTCATAAAAACAAGCGCTACATAAGTTCCATAAAATCAATAAAATTCAATTCAACGTAGAAAGCCGGCTAGTCACCCGTTCTGAGTGTAAAAAAGACTGAGCAATGACGTAAAGGTAGGCCTGCCCCCGACGCGTTTCGTCACATGGACGTTCTCAAGGGATGACAGGTCTCTGTCTGTTTTTACATGGTTTTAGCTGAATCTAACAGATGGTAATATTATTATTATACAGGATTTATATAGCGCCAACAGTTTGCGCAGCGCGTTACAATATAATGAAGACATTACAATTACAATTCAAGACAAGATGGTAAGGAGGGCCCTGCCCATGAGGGCTTACATTCTAAAAGGGAGGGGCAAGTGATACATGAGGAGGTAGCTGCGTAGGGCTAAATTGTTTGAGAATGTGATGGTTCAGTGATTAGGTTGAGGTGGGATAGGCTTCCCTGAAGAGATGAGTCTTTAGGGATCTTTACTATCTTCAATAGCAGATCTTCACTTTCTCTTTCTTCCTAATTTCCTCGGCTCCCTTCCACCCAATGCAGTCTGAAATAGCTTATCTTTTTTTGGGGGTGGGTTTACAGTTTAATTTTTTATTGCCTCACCCCAACTGCCATTCTCGCCTAGGCGAGAATGATGTGTCTCAGTTCCCGCAGCCTCCTGGAATATCTACATTACATATCCCAGAAGGTTGCAGAAGAGGGGAAACAGGGCGGCTGGTGGACGGACCCAGAGGTAGGACATTTGGGTACATAATGTTCATAAAGTGCATGCCATGCTCAACACAGTGCAACCAAGAAAATCTCGGCTGAAGTACAGATGTGTGTGCTTTTAGGTGACACTTCTTCCCATCCCCCAGTGACACAGGCCGCATTCACCAAATTAGAAGGACCATTGTATCAAAAATGGTCTTACATCACTCAATTAATTAATAATAGCCACTTCCAATCCATTACCTTGAATGCTGAACCATCAGTTTTACACCACTCCTGCTCCCTCCATATCATCGGATTCCATAAGAATGATCATGCAATTGCCTCAAAACAGCTCTCCTTCGGTTACATATAAAGCCACGATAGGGTATAACAGACATCCGTTCAGAGATCCACACAGTATGGTCGATTAGCTTCCTGGTGTCTAGTAGGTGACGTCAGCGTGTATCCACCACCCTGAATCGTTTCGTCATGTGACTTCCTCAGGGATGAGGAGGAAGTCACATGATGAAATGTGGTCACAAGTCACATGATGAAAAACGTCACGCTGACGTCACCCACTAGGCACCAGGAAGCTAATCGACCATACTGTGTGGATCTCTGAACAACCCCCCTATGGAATAACAAAAATTATGTGACAGGTCCTCTTTATGGAGACACCAGGGGTCTTGTCACCTAGGGACCTGTGTTCCTTGTGATCTCCCTCTGTGTTTCTGGAGATATCCTATTATTCCTAGTTTTCCTGTGCTTCCTTGGACCCCCGTACTTTCTGGCTTCCCTTGGCATCCTGTAAGTTCTCAGTGTACCTCTTATATTCTGAGTTTCCTGTGTGACCCTACGAATATTGTGTGAGTCCCTTCATTGCTTTCACCTGTGTGCTGTGAGTTGTCTGTATTATTAGCACTGCTATACTGCTTTAGTGTTCCCGCACTCCAGTCCAATTGTGTCTGTTTTCCCCTATACTCTGTGCCTCACCCAGCAGTGTGTATTCTGTGCTTCATTACTGTAAATGATTCCCTTGTGTTCCATTGTGTCTTGAGCTTTCCAGTAACTTGGTGTCTATCTGCAGCAACGCACATATCTTCATTTCCCCATCTACCAGCATTCTCTGTGTATCTGCCTGCAGTGTACTCCTGCCCCGCAGCGCTGTATTTTTCCCCAGCATTTCTGCACTACTATATTATGCACTTCCTCCAGTGTATTCTGCACATCTGCACAATGCATGTTCCCTGTGTGTGTCTTCTGTTATACCTTGAACCTCAGTGTACACATGTTCCTTGCGTGTATCTTCCCCTGTATTCTACACCTCAGTGTACACACATTCCCTTGTGTGCTGTTGCCACTATCCTGCACCTTCTGGATCCATTCTCTTGCCCTACTTGACACTGAATTCTGAGTCACAGTGCTGTGCTACAAAACACAAAAAGAATCCCCAGAACACCTGCCAGCTGGCCTGCAACAAAACAAGTTACCCTGTTGCACAAACCTTTGGCCAAAAATATGTAGAATCCCCACTGCCCCTTCAAGGCACCTCTGTGAAGTGTGGTCGTAACTCTATTTATGAGTCTCCATGTTGGAGCATATTGATGCAGTCGATAAATTAAATGCAGTTGTATCTGAAGGTAGCCTACTCCTCCTCAAAAGGTCCAGCAATCCAAAATGCACCCTGGGGCCCCCAGTGCGCCCCCACTTCTGTGCTGTGCTGTCTCCCCGTTCCCATTGTAGTTGCTCAGTCGTGTCTGCACAGGTGTGTTAAGAGGGCCACAACCTGGGCTGCAGCACAACATCCCCACCATCAGGGGCTCTGGAGAAGACCTGGCGCGCCTTAGATTCTGCGCCTCTAGCACACCCACTCCAAATGTGCAGTCCCCATGTATAGAATCTCTAATGTCCTTTTTACGCCCTGTGACCTGTGCCTGTCCCTGACTCCATTAGTCTTTGTCTGCTCTGCAAACCCCAGAGCTAAAATACCTCAGTGCCCTCTGTTCCCGGACCGTGACAACTTGTTGCTGATGGATTGTGTACACTCGAGTCAAAATTAAAAATATTACTGTGAGATGCATTCAGAAAGGATGAGCCATGCACAAGCAAACCAGAGCAACTGTGAATTCTGAAATGGCAATCACATACCAAGATCCAGAGGCACAGTGCAGTGAATCTGGGACACATGTACCTAGGCTTAGCAATGCCTACGGAATTAACCAATGTGTATCTATTTATTAAGATGACACCAACAACCATTGGAGAAGCATTATCAGGAATGTAATTCCATATAAATTACATAAAGCTCTCCAATTTATGAAGTAGTATGAAATCTCCAATTTATGTAATATGAAATAGACTGGGATTTGACTGAACCCTAACTTGAAAATCGATGGTCAAATAATAGCTACAAAATAAAGCTACCCAAAAACATGACATAAAAAATCTCCTTATATTGGTGGTCAATGGGAAGTATGTCCCCCTTACCGTAGTGGTCAGAATGTTTAAAAAAGGTAGGCTAGATATCTAAAAAAGACCACTGGTGTCTTTCTGCTGACTCTGCCAGGTGCCATTGGCCCTGGAACTATGCAGGTACCATCAAATGATTCATTTGATCAGCCACAGTTCATGGAACCCCTAGCAACCTCTAGAGCAGAGGTGTCAAACTCAAATACACAGTGGGTCAAAATTTAGAAAATGCTCCAAGTCAAGGGTGGGGCTGGTTCACACAGTATAATACCGTGGTCTATACAGTATATCACACAGTATAATACAGCGTCATATACAGTGTATATATATTGTGACATAAGGAGAGGAGACGTCATTGAGGGGCGGTATGTTTCCCTTCGCTTTCTATCCTATGTGCAGGAATAGCGGAACCCTGACCAGGGTTTGCGCTTTGACTTTCGGTCTGGATAGCTTTGTGTCTCACCTGGATAGTTGATTGCTTGATGACTGCTTGTCCAGGTGAGATAAAAGGGGAAGGCTAAGATGTGATTTTGCTCTGGCCTGGGACTCAGACAGCGTTCTGAGAGAGCTACACGTTGGATGTGTTCAGAATTTACTTACGAAAAAGTTTTTCCATCTGATGCCCGCTTCTGTGGATTCTTCCCCTGCTTTCTATCCTCATTGCGCAGGGGAGATATCAGCGGGGGATCAGGAAAATCATCAATTAGAGATGTTTAAAAAAATAGTTTTATCTCTATTTAAATTACAGTTAAAAAAAAAGTATGTTCGGGGGATGCTCATTGGGGACAGCATGGAGTCCATACTGTCCCCATTGAGCATCCCCCACATAATTTTTACTATAATTTAAATAATAGAGATCAAAATATTAGATTACATACTAGTGTGGAGGCAGGAGGTACACAGGTGTCACAGAAACTACTTTCAATATATCACTCACCCTCTTCTCCATGCCTTCTACAGTACAGAAGAAGTAATGGAGAAGAAGGGGAGAGATATACTAACTGACAGTGTCACAGCACAGTACCTGCAGGCTGCAGCTCTCCTGGCTCTCTGTCGTCTGTGTTGGACCCTGATTCCCGCCAAGGAGCACTTCACATCATCTGGACTGGACCTCGGGACCCCTCTCAGTCACCTCACCTCACGGCCACACCTCCCTTGTCACGCTGTGCTGCTGCCAGGCTGCCTGCTGGGTAATGCAGTACTCTAGCCGGCGGCAGCTCTCCGGCTCCTCAGTCCCATGAAGATCTCCGCATGTAGCGTGAGAGAGCTGCTGGCGGGCAGGGCCAGATCTAATGATAATTAATTATCATCAGGCGGGCCAGAGATAATTCCGTTGCGGGCCGGTTCTGACCCGCGGGCCCTGAGTTTGACACGTATGCTCTAGAGCAGTGGTTCTCAACCTGTGTAACCTCAGGACCCACATTTGTCCTTGGTCATTAAGTCGCAACCCAAATCGCACTGCAACGGAATGCACAACATTGCGGTACCGCGTATTTCAGGCGATCGAACGGTTGGTGGGAGGTGTGTTTGGGGTGCCATTCAAAAGATCCCCCCAGTCTCCATACCTCACAAGAACTGGAGTGGATTCTCAGCTTGGGGTCCATTGTGGGCTGCTGTACTGTGACAGAGCTTCATCCATATGTGCAATGCTTGTACAGCTCCCTTTGCATGCCCTGTAGAGGTGCCGGGAGCCAGAATGTGACATTACTCTGGTCCAGGCACCGCTACAGGACACATGAGGGAGCTGTACGTATGGATGCACTCCTCACGGCCATAGCCCCAGCCCATCCCACCTCAAGCTGACACTCTGCACCGGGCAGCATATTTTAAATTGCTGTTTGGCGCGCAAGAACTGACAGTGCTGTGCTAGGAGGAGGCGGAGGAGCCTCTCACTTAGAAAAGTGAAAGGCATGTGGCGACACACTGAACATGGGGTCACGACCCACTTTTGGGTCACGACCCACCAGTTGAGAACCAAGGCTCTAGAGGAACCCTAGGGTTCCACAGAACCCTGGTTGAAACCTGATTATTGCTGGTGGACAGGTGTCTACCAGCAATAATCTGCCTGCATTACATAAAGGTGCATAGAGACCCATTGATAGAATCACTGGGACTAAAATAAGGTATGTAATACAAATTAAAAGGTTTTATTTAATGATTAAAGAAGTAAACCACCAGACTTAGTTCAATATTTTGGGCCCCCAGGATTTTTGCCATAATTTCAATAAAGTATGGTCCAGATGGGAAATAACTCAGGTGGTTCCTATTGTTTCAGCTCAGATAAGATTGTGTATTGCTCAATAGAGAGCTCGTCCGACATGTATTCTCTAGTGGATTTGCACACCTGATGGCACAATAATCTTTCATGAGTCTCATCATTCCCAGTGGAAACATCAGAAGCCCTTGTGTATGTGTATTTTTAGCCTGGGCATAACTTAACAGTTACCGTGGACTAGTTAAACTTGTCAAAACCTCCAGTTGCTTTGTTGTCTTTGTATAACCTCATCCTATTGTGCTGAGCTGTACACCCAACAGAACTTATATTAACTGTCAGTTAATTACACAGCATTTTCTCTACAGTATTTACCAGTCAAAGGGGCAGGTAGTCGGCAGTCATTCAGCTCAATCACTGTCTCTGACTACAAAAGAAGCAATAGAGATGAGTCACTTAGTGTCACCAAGTGGTTGATACCCTAAGCCGCCCATTCCTAATTGCCTTTAGAGATGGCTGATAATACAAACTTTGAAGTGAAAATCAGCCTAATAAGTGGCCATGCTGAGTGAGGGGATCATGTGTCAAAGCAGTCTGCAGATGCTTGCAGGCAAACAAAGACCACTTTCCTTTAAGAGCTGAGAAGACCCTTGGCAAGACTGGGATCCAGAGTTCTAGTACAATGATAGAGACTGGGGCACAGCATGAGAGCAGAGCCTGCTAGTCCAGTCTGACTCCTGTTCATTTACATCTGACTTCTGACTACAAAGTACATTTGGGTTTTAAAAGCCTACATATGTGATTTCAGGACAAAATCCCCAGTCCTCTAATGATGCCTGTGGATTGTGTAGGAACAAAGAGAAAAAAAAGGATGTTGGTATTTACCTTGTTTGGCTGACGAGAAAAAAACTGGAGACACGTGATTCCTCCATGCTAGCGGGAACATTCTGTGATCCTAATACTTTTGTTATGAAGAGATGCATTTTCTTGGAAGATAAAAATTCTATTTGTTCCTATGATAAAAATGAAATTTGTTCTGTGTTAGCCAAGACTATCAAACTGTATGTAAAGCCAAAACTTTTGTTTTTAAGTTTAGGGTAGAAAGTTTGGAGTTTAAGTGGTGCTCTTTATTTGGTACATTTGTAAAGCCTGACTAAGGGATCTAAGGAATCCCGAAAGCTTGGATCTTTAGTAACAAGTTAGCCAATAAAGGGTATCACTTAAATTCCAAACTTACTGCACTAATTGATGGTTAACACGGTATAATACTCTACTACTTTGCTGCATGTGTCCTGCTGGGGAGATTTCCCTTCACTTCTTGTCCTGGAAACAGATCAGGAAATGAGAGGAAATCTCACCAAAGTGAACAGATTTTTCTATATAAAGGGAGCCATAGCGACGGATAGTTTTCTTTTGTTTGGCCCTCAGACTGAATGAGAGAAAATAAATCAATTCCCCCATCCACGCTGATTCCTAGATACTTTATATATACGCAGGATTTAAATTTCATTTTGAATTTATATGATTAATAGACATGTCAATTTTGTTACATTCGGACGCATCCAAATTTCCGAATTCGAACAGTTCTGAATGCGAACGAATCCGAATGTCCGTTTAGCAATATTCGGATCAATCCAAATTTTGTTCATAATGAAACTAAATTGGACAGATTTTTTGGGGGTTGCATTACAGGTAAGGTCATGTGACTTCGTTCCGAAACGAAAATTTGGATCGTTCAGAAAACCCGAATAACAAACCGAATTGAATTTCAGATCAAAAAAATGAAGAAAAATTTTTTAAAATCTGAATCAATCCAAAACAAAAGGAGACACATTTTTTGCAGAGTTACATGTCTAATGATTAATTTGTATTGAAATGGATTTAAAAGAATATTACTACATATTTTACTACATCTTAGCTCTAAAGAAGGGGGAGTCTTTTCCCCCTGAAACACGTTAGCTATATATGATGCTCTTAACATATAAATATTTTAAACAAATTTCAAGAGAGATTTAAGTTTGTACTAGACTATTGTGATCAGAGAGGAAGCAGCCTAGGCCTAGAACTGGGTGCTTGCTTTTACCATAACCTAATAATCTAACTTTAACGGGTCCAGAGCTATTGCACACCTAATAGATCTTGCTAGGGAATTTGACCAGTTGAGTTCCCTATCTCCCCTCCTACCTGTTATGTCACAGAGCTCTCCATCAGCTCCCAGCACAGCCTCTCAAGAGCTTTTCTGACAGCCCTGAGGCACAGCGTAGAAGCATGCATTTATACACTGTTGGCCCGTGAGGTGAGAAGAGGCTGCATGGCGTTCAACAAACTATAGATATTTCCGTGGAGCCACCAGCTCCACAACAAGTTTAAAGAAAGCCTCACTGTTTTGCTGACGCTATTCTTCGGTCACACGACCAGTTGCTATAGCAAGAGAGCTACAGTGTGCTTCGACATTGCGCCATGGCATCAGGGGACTTTAGAGGAAATGTGTGCTTGGTGCAACTGATGACATATTCAAGATTGCAGTGTCCAACAGCAAAACAGCACTTTTTGGGCCAAATTTTAAAAAATTATGTTTGGGCCCTTTATGCATCTGCAGAATAAGTAAAACAAAAACACGCAAAAAAATACATATATTCTTGATTTCGGAGGAAAAAATAGAGGCACAGGGTTTCTTTAATCTAAGTCAGAGCACACTATGGGTTACTAGGGATGAGAAAAACTGAGAGTTTTATTTTCCCATACATTCACAGAAATCTGGAGATATGTACAGTATATATAACATCATTTATAACTGGTGCAAAATCATAATGTCATCATGTCAGTTTCACTTTAAGAGCCCATTAACACTATAATTCAGTGTGCTGCAACACAAGCATTTCGTTAATTCAAAATTAAAGGGCTGTGAACACATGGAAAAATAGGTTTGGTGCCTTTTTTTTTTAGTAAAGGGCAAAGCAACACACAAAGCATATGCATCTGAGCATTGTGCTGCACTATGATGCCGGTACAATGTTGCACACTGTAGATGTTGGGGTGCAATTAACAGTGCATTGCAATACACAATTGCAGTACGTTACCATGTGCTGAAGTAAGCCATGTAATTACACAGGTCATGAAGCGCATTATAATGTGAGTTACAATGTGAACAAGCCCCCCCAGTATTTTTGCTTATTTATTGTGGTTCTTCTACATGTACAAAGGCTTACATTGATTCCTTCCTGCACAGTATGGGCCCTAATTAACCTTTTAATGCAATGTGTTTAAGCCCTTGTAGCTCAGCTTCACTTGTTTACTTCTATCTGTTGTTCTGTCTTTTCACATTGGTAAACTAAACATTTGCTTTTCCCTTTGCTGGTTGCTGCTCTTGTATAGACTACAGTCAAAATACCAACCTTCTACAGCATTCTTGTTTAAACTTAAGGTATTCACAAGCATGAGATGGCCATTGCTCGATATGGTTGATTATACAGTAGATAGATTAGGAAATTCTCAACCATTCTTGGAGAAAAAAAATATTGTCTGGGATGGATGTCTTGGATGATTTTTGTTCTTTTTTCCTGGCAGTCCCTTCCTTTTAGAGCCCTTAGGAAAAGCTGGCATCTCTGGTATCCCTCTTGCCATCCACAATACAGCACTTGGTGACCAATAACCATCCATGTGCATTTCCTTTGTGCATTGACATGTATTATTAATGTGTGTTGACGCTCCCTTTAATGAGATATTTTACATGGGTGCCACAAGAATCAGAAACTAGAGCAGGAATATTTTGGGCGTTCTCGTAGTAGATGGGGTGGAGGGGAAGCATGGAAAGATAAGTACAGGTTGCTTTTGTTGCCTCTTATGAGGTGCCGAGTATGGGTCACAAAACGCGACACAAACAAGCATATTTGATACGCCTAGGTGTGAACCCAGCCTTAGTGTATCTGCAGGTGTATCATAGACTGACCCATTCACAATCATCTAGATTGGTAGAGTGTCATTTAATGCCTATGGGCACCAACCACCACAGTCTTCTCTCCAACTTGGCTGATAGATGAATGTAGAATGTCTTCTTCTGACTCTACAGTGGGTAGAATGGGAATGACGAGTACTAACTCAGCATTTCTAAAGTTCTTATTGGAACCACCTACAGGACTTGGGCTCATAGTATGTTGATTATCACTAGCAATGCATGAATCTTTTGCATCACTTGCAGCTTCAAAGAACATTTTCCTAAGTGAGACGATTATCATGCTTATCTTGACTCATTAGGATTAGAGGAACAAATATTGTCTATTTTCAATATTTTCAATAGATTGCTAATTCTTTCTCAAATAAAGGTCAGTATAGGGATGTCTAACCACTCTTAAATGCTCCATCAATGCATACAGACAATACAAATATTTGTGTTGATTAGGTACTGAAAAATCTACACATTGGGACCCATTAAGCTCTATGTGTGTGTGTAAAGGAGCTTTTTTGTACATTAGGCAGGCACATTGTCATGCATCAATGTGCATTTCCTTTGTGCATTGACATGCATAATTAATGTGTGTTGACGCTCATTTTCAAAGCATTTTTCACCTTAGGATTTGGAGTTAACAACCATTGAACAATGCTTGTTAATACCGGTTGCCAATGCATCGAAACAAACGTAACATGCATTTTTATGCGTTACAATTGACTTCTATGGGTCTTCCAAAACAATAAATCGCAGAATTGTTTTTTTTTTTAACACACACTGCACTTCATTAAATAAGGAACAGATGATATTTTTATTCTATGGGTAAGATGGACGCATGCATTTTAGTATGTTGCAACACGTGCATTTAAAAGCAACGGTGTAAATCAGGGGTGCCCACAATTTTTCGTCTGGAGATCTACTTTTCAAATGACGAACTCAATGAGATCTACCAACGGAAAAAAAACCTGCATTCAGGGGCGGGAGGAGGCATGGCGGTGCATTGAAGTCAATGGCACCGCAGCCACGCCCCTAACCCATAGTGCGCACCCGCAACGCAGGCACATTAGTTTTGCGCCCGAGGCAAGAAAAAAAACCTGCCCCCCCAACAGGCGTGTGACGCTTTGGTGAAATATCAGGGGTCTAAACAACCCCCTGATATTTCCCTTTTAAAATAGAAATAGAAATTGAGGACACAAAGTCCTCAATCTCTTTTTCTGCAGCTTCTGTTCTAAATGAATGGAAAGCACAGAGGCTTCCCATTCATTCAGAAAATATTTACTATCATCCTGTTTCTGAATGGGGAGGAGCCTCTGTACAGAGTGCTATTCCCCATTGAGAAACTCATGAATGAACAGGAAGTGATGTAAAGAACATTCTGTTCATTCATAACTGGGGACACATACTACTATGTGTCCCCAGTTATTCACAAACACTGGAATTTATCCGCTGATCGCTCCAGTGTTTGTCCTGCACAGAGGATTGGTACATATCACTGATATATACCGATCCTCCTCCGCTCGGCCACACAGGGGGGCTCAGCCTGCAACTTCTCCTCTGGATCCCCTCTGCTCTCCCCGGCAGGGGCAGCAGGGTATCCGAGGAGAAGTGAAGGAAGCACTTCAGCCGTGGGGGGAGCAGTGGAGGGAGCTGCTGTCACAACAGCATAGCCCAGCAGTGAGGAGAGAGAGAGCCGCCGGCTGTCAGATTCTGGCCAAGTGGCTCTCTCTCTCCTCACTGCTCGGCCTAATGGACACCCCTGGTGTAAATTGGCTCTGAATACCATCTAATGTCTAGAGCTAACTTGCAATTCCTTTTAGCATTGATTGGGAAATCGAGTATTTTTTTGTGTCGGCCAAAGTGAATAAAATAATATGTTTACAGATTATTATCAGAATTCCTGAAATGAATTCTGTATATAAACCATGACTGAAATAAATAGGAAATATTTGATGTGTGCTTTGCCATTCCCTGAGTTGTAGATAAAGCTGATCCGATCACTGAGTTTAGACCAGTTTCATGGACGAAGATTACATAAACATGGACTAAAAACCAATAACTACCCTTTTTTCAAGATGATGACTCTGTGCCAGCTTTGCCTTCCAGCTAAAATATATTTTGCACCATTTGGTTTTCTGTGCGGACTTTTTTTTTGAATGTAGAAATTAGTAAAAATGATTGCAAACTTGTTTATATGATTTGATAAAAAAAAAAAAAAAACAAACATTTAAAAACACAGAAAGGCATCAAAAAATGGAAAAAAAACATGAATACAAAGAGACATCTTTTTCCTTATATCATTTTCATATTCATATAAATTTTTGTCAGCAGACATCACCATTATTATTATTATACAGGATTTATATAGCGCCAACAGTTTGCGCAGTGCTTTACAATATAGGGAAGACATTACAATCACAATACAAATCAAGACAAGATGGTAAGGAGGGCCCTGCCCCTGAGGGCTTACAATCTAAAAGAGAGGGAGAAGTGATACATGAGGAGGGAGCTGCGCGGGGATGAGTTGTTTGAGAGCGTGATGGTTGAGCGGTTAGGATGAGGTGGGATAGGCTTCCCTGAAGAGATGAGTCTTTAGGGAATGCCTAAAGGCAGTCAAGGTGGGTGACAGACGGACAGGTTGGGGTAAAGAATTCCAGAGGATGGTAGAGACTCTACAGAAGTCCTGGAGGCGAGCATGGGAGGAGTTGACAAGGGAGCTGGAAAGAAGGAGGTCTTGGGATGAGCGAGCCAACCGTTAGGGTGATACTTTGAGACCAGGTTTGAGATATAGCCGGGGGGCGGAGTTGTGGACGGCTTTGTAACTGATTGTTAATATTTTGAATTTTATCCTCTGGGTAATTGGAAGCCAGTGCAGGGATTGGCAGAGAGGGGTTGCAGACACTGAGTGGTTGGTTAAGTGGATGAGTCTAGCAGCTGCATTCATGATAGACTGAAGGGGGGATAGCCTGTGTAGTGAAAGGCCAATGAGGAGGGAGTTGCAGTAGTCAAGACGAGATATAACAAGCGAGTGGATGAGTAATTTTGTGGTTTCTTTGGTGAGGAAGGGGCGTATTTTGGAGATGTTAAATGTGAATGATGTGAGACCATAACACTAAGCTTATACGCTGAAATTCGGCATTTCAGAGGGCAGGCTAGTGCACTGTGACAGCTCTGGTGGTACATGTTGTATCTCACACTGCCGGAGCTGACACTGTTTCCCCACACTGGTCCCCACACGGCACCACGGTCCACTGCATTGCTGTGCAGTGAGCTGTGGTGGGATCATTAGCACTGTGATAAAATGCAACACCCTGGCCATCACACCCACCTTGTGGTGTGAAAGGGACACATAGAAAACAACTGTTTTTTTTTGTGTCCTAGCAGTGATTTGTGCTGATCTCCGCAGCGCAGGTCACCGTACTATGTGCGAATGGACCCTAACTGTGCATGTAGAACTGTTAATATTATAGAAAAGACATCATAGTATAGAGCTATTTATTCCTAAAGCAGAACTCTGGGTACATTTTTTATTAACCCGTGCAGTGGGGCTACCCACTCCCAAGTGTTCATTTTTGTCATAGGAGGAAAATAAAAACGTTACACCCAATCCGAGCTGACTTGTTCTTAGAATGGTCTCTGGAGCCTCTCTCCCACTCCACTGCAGCAGTCTAAGGTCCTGTAAATCATCATCAGGAGGGAGAACTGTCATAGACGGTGAGTATATATTTGTTATTTTCCTCCTACAAAAAAGAGCACTTAACCTGAGTCAAATTTTTAATAACCCTTGCAGTGGGGCTACACCCCCCCCCCCCCAAGGTATGGTTGGAAAAGAACTGCAGGACAGGTATGGTTGGAGATGAACTGCAGGACTCAGACAGAGTCTGGGAACATATTACAAGAGATTGCTAATAACCACTTCCATTGCACTCCCTATACAGATCAATTATCGCACTACTGACTGTTGGGGTCCAAGGGCTGCATAAACTAGCGCCAAATGACCACAGGTCGGACATCAGGGGTCTACATAGTCCAGCATAAAGCGGTCCTGAGCAGTAATCTGCAGCCAAAGCTGGAGCATGTTCATAGAGACAGGAAGTGGCTAATTGCTAAAGGAGATCTGCAGCTGTGAGACGCAAAAAAAAGGTAAATAAAGTATTTTATTTCATGATACACAGCGCTTCAGCAATCTAAATATCATCTAGTTGGGGGTCTGTATTTATTGTAATGATGAATGAAACCAATAATTTAAAAATATGCCCTTTAATGTGTATTTTCAGCTCCTTTGGTTCATTGACTGCACCCCCATCCCATAAAAAATGCTGTACCACATTTGACCACCAGAGGGCAAATGCTTTCAATTTATATTCTATGGCTTACACTGTACATTACTTTGTGCACTACACTAGAGCACACTTTATACACTGAGAACATTGTACATACTAAGTTTGTGCATAGACGAACAGATCTCTTCCCGGTAACAATAGCAGCTGAGAGATCTGCCCGTCATTGCTCCAAATACACATCAAGATCCCTCTCTGCATCCCTTCTTCCCTTCTTGTAAGCTTGTCCCTTTTCTATGGAGTGAAGGTAAAGGTCCACCATTAGTCACAGAGGTTTATCAACATGTTGGAATTATATATCTGAGAATTATTTATGCCACATATTTGGCCAATATTTTCAGTTCTTCTTGTCTCCGTAGAGCAAAGAGTATTGTAAAGGATCATTTTCATCCAGGTCATTATTCATGTAAACTGCTGCCCTCTTGCAGGCGTTATAGGAATATTATGGTACGGACAAATAGATTCAGAGACAGTTTCTTTCCAGGGGCTATAAATGTGCTAAGCGCAAATATTATTAAACAATTATCCTATTGTTGTATTTTAAAGGGTTATTAAACCCTCAGTGGCTTTTGCATATATCTAATACTAGCAAGCAGTGGATATATGCAAAAATAAAAAAAACCTTTTAAAAAGGGTTTAAACTTACCTGTGTCTTCAACGCACGCTCCCGTACGAACATTTGTAGAGTCCCGGGCGGTCACAAAGGATCTTGGGGCGGGCGCATGTGCACCTAAGATGTTCGGCCGGGAGAGGAGGAGAGACACAAGGTAAGTCTATGGAGCAGCATGCATACACACAGACTCCGTGGGACGTCAGAGGAGAGGAGGATAGAGGAGTCAGCGCTGGATTGGAGACCCGCACCAGCGCTGGAGGGAAACCTGAAAAGGACAGGAAAGAAGAAGATGATCAAATCAAGAGGCATCATTTAAGGAAAGTCCCTACAGCAGGATTGTGAATGGGGGAAAAAATCTGACTTTAATGTCACTTTAAGGTGTTAATATTGTAATTGTACTTATACTGGTTATTCATTTATTAAGTTCATTATGTGGGATGTGATGGGGTTTTTCGGGTCACTATATTTTATCTATGTGTTTTAGGGCATTGTTTTTAGAAGTAGCATTTACATTTTGTTGTATTTTTGTATGGAGACTATTTTAATTCGTTTCAATTGTTATTTGTATATATTACGTACTCTGTCGGTCTTTTCTGTCTATTCTTGTTAAGCCCAACAGTTCCCGATTGTTCCCAACAAAGTTTGAATTTGATACATTGTTAGGATTTATCGGATCAAGTACGATCACCTGGAACATATGTTGTTATTTGTATAAATATTATTTTGTGTCCCTTTGCCAAAAGTAAAGACAGAGGCAGGAGCGTAAACCAGAACTAAATTCATACTTGTTGCTGAAGCCTGTGACACCATGGTTTTTGGTCACGTTACCTAATTACAGTCAGAGATAAGAATTGACTGATGTTTGTGCCCACCATGTTTAGCTGTGTTTAGACCACATGACCCAGAATGAATGACTGTAGTGATGAAAAAAAACCAAGGAGCAGCATGAAAAGTTCACTGTTTTTTAACAGTGAATGTGGTTTTCTTTTGAGAAACTCCATTCAGTTCCAAAGTCGAATGTTAAATCTAACAAAATTTCAAACAAAATTCTAATGGAATTATCACACTTTGTGCCAAGCTTTTTTTTGTATGAATGTTCACTGTATGGCCAGCTTTAAATTCCAGGTTTAGGTCTGATAACTTTACTTCTCCATCTATTCCATCCACATTGGAAATTCACCTTTCCAAAACTCGTAACCGTGCTCTAACTCTTCTGGGTTCTTCTAATAGTAACTCTCCACTATTGTTGTCTAACTGACGTACATAATCAACATTCCTTCACAAAAACACTTCTAATTAATCCCTTAAGGAAGACACATGGGCTGTGTTTCCCTGGATGTCACCAGAAATTCAGGTTTTCTAACCACAGTTTTAGGAGAGTAATTACACAGGTCATTAGATGGGTCACTGCAGGTTAAAGGAGCCATTTGGAGACATTGCCTTTCCTTGTACTGTTAATGTGAAGCCTGTGGTTGGATGGAGGAGGAATGTGTATCATAGGTACTATAGAGATGAAATCAGAGGGACTACAGTAGTACAGTAACAAAAGGGATGTAGAAAAGCAATGAAGCAGAGACTAATGCGCTTCTTTTTCTGCACTGATATGCTCAGTTCAGGACCGGGACATTGGGTTTGGTTTACTAAAGGAGTATAGGCTATAAATAAGGTAAACCTGAGCATACTTTGAATACCCAATCACTTGCTACTAGAAATCCTATTGTTTCATTTTCCCTTGCACATGATTAGGTATTCCAAGTGAACACAATTTTATTTACCAACATTCACCCTGCAAAGAGAACATTCTTAGGTCTTTTAGTAAATCAACCCTATTATCTCCTAGAGGTTTGTGCGTTCAGTCAGTGGGCAGGGATGAACTCGGATTCGGTCCAAACTGAAGTTCATCTGAACTGAAGATGTCAGCGATGGCCCTATCAGCTGCGTCCGGGCATTCCCCACCCCGCAATTGCACATAAACAAAGTGTCAGGGTGCTGGTTCAGACAAACTCATCCCAACCCAAGCAGCCCATGTCTATCTGTGACGATGTGTAAAAAACAGCTGTATTCTGTATGATTGTGGTAGAAGTGTTGAGCTATAAGCTCTTTCAGGGGCAGAGATTGATCTGAATTACTCTGTAAAGCAATGTAGGGTATGTCAGTACTGTATACATAAGTAAAATAAACAGTATGTATATGTATATATATATATATATACTGTATATATATTAGAGGTGCACCGAAATGGAAATTTTAAACATTAAATTTGTAAGTAAACATTATAGTGTGTAATGTTTACTTAACTTAGTCAATGCAGTTCTCCTTCCTAGACGATTTGAGTCCTCACTGCAAGATAAGAGTCAGTCGTTTTGTAAACGAGCCAACAAGCCCAGGCTTTGGAGAGGCGGTCTGTTTGGTCTAATCCGGTAAGGGTGAGTTCTTCCATGCTATAAGCCTTTTCCACCCTATCTAGCCATTCCAATAATGAGGGAGCAGGGCTATTTTTCCATTTGGCTGGTATTAAAGCTTTAGAAACATTAAGTAAATGTGGTGTAAAAGAAAGGGTATAGCTGCCCACTGAGCCTTCAGAGCCATGCAACAGTATTACCCAAGGGTCAAGTGGCACTGAGGTTCTCTGAATTCTGGACATTTCCAAGGCGACCTCCTGCCAATAGGGTCTTATTTTTGGACACTGCCACCATATGTGTGCATGTGAGGCCACCTCTCCACATTCACGCCAACACAGAGGAGACACCGAAGGGTTGATCTGGTGCATTCTCTGTGGTGTATAATACCAACGACTCAGTAACTTGTAGTGGAGTTCCTGGGTGTGTGAGGATCTGGACATCCCCCTGGAGAGAGCCAATATGCGGGATCTGCATATTCAGTCAACGGACTGTCCAACTCCCTCTCCCAGTGCGTCAAATAAGGCGGGGGAAGTGTGGCATCCATGCACGATAATGCTGTGTAAAGGGAGGATATACATTTATCAGGTACGGAACCCGTAGGAAAAAGCAGTTCCAACGGGTCTAGGTCCTCTGTGGACCTCAGGGGACCAGGGAGTTGTTGCACGAAATGTGCTAATTGACCATATTGCCAGGTATCCATAAAAGAGGGCCTAGGGTTGTCATTCAGGGAGGACAGGGGCTTAAGCTTCCCATCCTGTAAGACCTGATGAAGCAACAGATCCGCACCATATTGGGTCCAAGAGCGATATGTACCATCCAATAGCCCTGGTGAAAAATATGTGTGGCCCAGTAAAGGCATTAGAGGGGAATTGTAGGGCCAATGTTGACTGGAGTGCACAGCGTCCCAGATAGAAAGTGTCATGGTCGTTAAGGGATGGGCGTCCCTGGACAGCTGTCTATATCGTTTCGGAATCCAGCAGACCCTATGTAGAGCTTTTTGACTCAGGGCCTGTTCCATTTGTACCCAAAATTTGGTCTCTCTGGCATAATGCCAATCAATGAGTCTGGCCAAAGAGGCTGCTCTATAATACCTACTAAAATCCGGGAGGGAGGCTCCACCCAAAGATTTAGGTCTGCACAGGACTTTATACGAGACCCTTGCTCTCCTGTTCCTCCAGATAAACCTTGAGACCAGTGAGCGTAATATTGTAAAATAATAGGGTGTAACTCCCATGGGTAGCATTTGGAAGAGAAAGAGAAGTCTCGGCAACACGTTCATTTTGATGACACTTATTCGTCCCATCCAAGAGTGGTACATGGGGGACCAGCGGTTCAAGTCTGCGCGAATGTTATTCAGTAGAGGCATATAATTATATTTGAACATGTCCGTTAAGCGGGGCGTATAGTGGACTACTAAATATTTTATTTTGTGTGATTGCCACTCAAAAGGGAAGTAGGATTGTAAGGCCCTAACTTCCGTTAAATTGAGGACGGTGGATTTTGAAAGATTAATTTTGAAATTTGAGACTGAGTTGTAAGCTCTTAATGCAGATACTAAATTTGGAAGGGAAATTCAGGGATTCCTAACATAAAATAAAATGTCATCAGCATAGGCCGCATATTTATGTTCTCTGGAACCCACTTGTACCCCTTGGATGTCCGGGTCATGAGCTATGGTGGATAGGAAGGGCTCCAGGGATATAGCAAACAACAAGGGTGATAAGGGACATCCCTGCCTGGTGCCATTACTCAGGGAGGAAGAGGGACTGAGTACTCCATTAATCCTCACACTGGCCATGGGGTTCTGATACAATGCATTAATCTGGGACATCATTCCCGTGCGTAACCCCATGACTTCCAATGTTGCGAACATGAAATCCCAGGCCACTCTGTCAAACGCTTTTTCGGCGTCCGTCGACAGTAGTAATGTGGCCTGGGATTTCCAGCGAACATGCGATATAATTGTCAGGGTGCGCAAGGAGTTATCTCTAGCTTTGCGGCCTGGGATGAATCCTGTCTGATCAAGGGATACAAATTTGGGTAGTAACGGTTGTAAGCGGAGTGCCAAGACCTTCGAGTAGAGCTTGACATCCACATTCAATAATGATATGGGCCTATAGCTAGGGCAACATGTGGGGTCTTTTCCAGGCTTGGGCAATACAGTGATATGGGCTAGAGTAGTTAGAGCGAAATTCTCCTCCAGAGGTTAGGGAGTTAGCATAACTGGTCAATCGAGGTAGGAGCAAATCTTTAAAGATTTGATAATAAGGAAGGGAGAACACGTCTGCCTCTGTAAATTCCATTTCCAGGGCCTCCTGCAGGAAGCGACCAATATTATTTCCGGCCGCACGTAGCGTAGGTGGCCGTCTCTACCCGAGACACTGAGGCACTCGGCCCGCACACTGTCCAATAAGCATTGCCTCCCACACGTAGTGACATCAGCCGCTCCTCCCTCTCTTCAGTGTGCAGCACATTTGACTGGGCCCTCCCGGGCTGCAGCTTTGGACACATCTAACGCGCTCCTCCCAGTCTGCAGCATCAGGCACGTTGGCACCACATCTGAAGATCCAGAAGCAGGTAGGTTCTATTGGCAACTAACAGGTTGAGAGGGAGCTGACAGTATAGTTAAGGGGCTGCGCAGTTAAGATTTTGAATGCCTCGTTCACACCATCCTCAGTGCACTCCGGCGTTATTGTGGCCGGAACGCACTGGATCGCATTGCGGCCAGCTCAGTTTGTTGTGGGGTGGGAGGGGGCATGATGGTGTGTTGAAGTGAATGGCACCGATCGGCCGCACGGAAACACAAGGCACCTCAATGTCTGCGGTCCGGTCAGAAAAAATAGAACTTGCAGCATTTCTTCTTACTGGACCGCATCGCAGGCATTGATGTGCCTTGCGTTCCCATGCGGCCGATCGCATTGCGGCCAGAGGGCGTAGCTGCGGTGCCATTCACTTCAACATACCGCCACACCCCCTCCCACCCCACAACAAACTGAGCCGGCCGCAAGGCGATCCAGTGTGTTCCGGCCACAATAGTGCCGGAACGCACTGAGGATGGTGTGAACGAGGCCTTAGGGCCAGTTCACACCACAAACAGTGCGTTCCAGAGCGGTCTGGCTCTGGAACGTACTGTATCTCACTCCGGCCGGTTCTCTGCGTTCACGGACGACTGCCTGCACCCAAACGAGTGGCACAATATTGCCTGTGTTCTGGTCTAGTGCGATCTGCAAAAATGCTGCAAGCACTAATTTTGCAGATTGCACTGAACCGGAAAACAGGCACTAATGTGCCACACGTTCAGGTGCAGTCGATTGCAATACAGGCAGGGGGCATGAATATGGCGACATTAACTTCAATGCACCGCCACACCCCCTCCGGCACCTGAATGCAGATAATGCCTGAATCAAAGAATGCAATGTTTTAGGACGGTGTTTAGGGTTTGTTCACACGAGTTACAGTACAGAGCGCTCCAGCGCGGTTAGCTGTTGGAACGCACTGTATTGCATGGTAAACTTCCCCGACGTTCTGGGCTGGGGAGGTGAATTGAAGTCACCAGAACGCGGAAACCACAATGCCTGCATTCTGGTCCAGTGCGATCAGAAAAAAAGAGCGCATGCCGCATTTTTTCCGATCACACTGGACCAGAACGCAGGAATTTTTGTGCCACTTTCTGGTGCAGGTGAACGCACTGTGAAGGGGGGGGGGGCATGGCTGGGGTGCCATTGACTTCAAAACGCAGGAGGGAGGTAGATCGTTGATAGATCTCATTGGGCTCATCATTTGAAACGTAGACCTCAATACAAAAAATTGTGTGCACCCCTGCGTTAAATAATCTGCAGGTCAAATTGACCTGTTTTGTGGTGGTGGATGTTATAAAGCGGACTGGAAGCACTCAATCAAATATGGGGTTGAGACGATTCAGTTATGAAATCATAATGACGGCAAAAAGAAAGTAGGAGAAAAGAGTGGTAATGGGGCAATGGGGCCAAGATGGTGTCATCTTTTCCTGAAATCCAAGTGTACCTTGTTGTGCTAGATATTATTATTATTAGTACCATCATTAATGACTTTCATTCATGTATTAGTGTAATTTATTGTTCATTCATGTATTACTTTTTATTATTGTCAAATATATTGCATTTTAAATAAAATAATAATATTAATTCCACCAGTGAAACATCATATTGTAGGAGATGGAAGACATGCATACTGAATACCAGCTTCCCTCAGTTTCTGAGTTAATGGGCGAAATGCCCTCCTTTTTGCTAACGTCCTTCTTGAGATGTCGGGAAAGAGGGAAATACACAGTCCTTTATAATCCAAATCACCTCTTTCTCTAGCTTTCCACATTATTAGTTCTTTTTGCTGCAATGAGGTCAGCTTGCAAAGCACATCTCTTATTTGTCCCTGAGTTTCATTACGGGGTCCAGGTACTCTATGCACCATGTCCAATTTAATCTGGTCCAAAGGGATACCATTTAGCTATAATTGCAAAATATTTCCTTTTTAAAATAGAAAAAGAGATTGAGGACACGGAGTCCTCTATCTCTTTTTCTGTATCCCCTGTTATAAATGAACAGGAATCCTCTATACTGAGTGTTCCTGTTCATTCATAATTTGAGAACATTGTATGTTTACTATAACTACAACTATGAATGAACAGGAGGTGATGTAGATCACTTCCCATTCATTCATACTTGAGGATATAGTAACCATACCATATCCTCAATTATGTACAAACACTCAGCGATCACTGATAGCTAAGTGTTTGTACCTCGCTCTCCGCTCTGCCACGCTATCACAGAAGGCTGATCGAGTGGTGTAGGGAGGAGAGCTCAGCCTCCTGTAGCAGCGTGGGCTGTCTCCGCCCCCCACACCGCTCTGCCGTACTGTGATAGGAGGCTGAGCTGTGTGGGAGGAGAGACGGCGGCCGCTCACAGCACTCTCCTCCCGCAGCGCTCGGCCGGCTGTCTCACTTTCTCTCCTCCCTGCTGGGACTCAGAGCAGCGGGGAGGAGAGAAAGCAGGGATGTGCCGATGTATTGGCAGGAAAATTGCACTTTCGGCATTTAGCCAAAAGTGCAATTTTTGGCTGATATGTTTCGGCGGCCGATATATCAGTGCATCCCTAATATATATATAATAAGCATACCTTATTGTTAGCAAGCTGAGAAAGACATAGGAACAGCAGAATTTTTAGGGCATATTCAAATTGTGCTGCATTTAAATAAATTGTGCGTGTCCAATTTTTAGTACAATAGAAAAATGTCACCAGCACACCATAAGTTGAAAAAGCAAAATATTTTATTGCCAATAGCTGTATCTCATTGGCAATAAAATGATCTCATTAGCCAATGAGATACAGCTATTGGCAATAAAATATTTTCCTTTTTCAACTTATGGTGTGCTGGTGACATTTTTCCATTGTTCATGTGTGGCGGTGCCATCCGCAGTCATTTCGAGCACCCATCTTCATCGAGTGGGAATCACGTTAAGGAGTGCGGTATGGTTCCTGTTTCTGTTTATTCAATTTTTAGTACAGACTGGTGCATTGCCAAACCAAAACCAAGTAAATTTACTGCTTTAACGCAACACATGTTAATGCATGGCATAACGCGTGTAAAAAAAATTGCAGTTTTTATGTAAACTGTTTTTCATATGTTTTGTTTGGTTTTCTAGTATCACATTAATAATGCAGTAACAAATGATATAATTAAATTATAATTAAAACAATTATTTGATTTGTTTGTAACTTTCCGATGCTTCATACCAGAAAGTTCCTTTTAGTATTATTGTAAACAGGATAAATTGGAAAAAAAACAACATTTATCATAATTTAAATAGAATTAAAAAAAAAATGAAATAACAATTAATCAAGTTATTTCAGTTATTAACAACTTCCCTGTGGTTCCTACCAGAAACGTAATTTTAGCGCTATCGTAAACAGGACAAATTGCAAAAAACGCATTTTTCCTAATAAAAATGCAAAAAAATAAAAGAATTAAATAATATTTTATAAAACGATTTCATTTGTTAATACCTCTCCCATACTTTGTACCAGAAACCTATTTTAAGTGCCCTTGTAAACAAGACAAATTGCAGTGAAAATGCAGTTATCATAATTGAATTGAAAATGTTATTTTTCTTACCCTGCTCACATGCAAAGTATAATTAGAAACAATCCCCCCAACCGTTCTCCCTGTTCTGGTTTCAATGGACCAACAATAGGTGGACACCCTAATTAGAGGTCTACAAATCAGCCTCTTGCACACAAAAATATGATATTCTTAGAATACGATGTACGCTATACAAGTGTTTACACGTGTGTTGGCATATACCAGCGTACAGCTGTGCACAGCCATTCATGTCTATGGGCAGCTGTATGCAGGACCTGAGCTTCCCAGGTGGGGAAAATATGCCATATTTTCGTTCTGTGGATTTAGGCCTTTAGGTGGAGGAGTGGGTGCCCTCCCTTTGGTAAAAATAAACAGATATAAGTTGGCAGCCTCAGTAAGATGGCCCTGACCAGGAAACCGGTCTTTTGCTTCTTTCTCGGTGATGTGGACTTGGTAAGCTGCATTCTCACAATTTTGCTTCTTCCCATAAACTGGATGTGCCTACTGTGTGTAAGCAGCAGGCACAGTTTACAATAGTTTGCTGCGAGCTACTGTCAGGATGCATGAGCTTATGAGAAGCACTGAAGGTTAGCAAAATTATATGGCTCACAAAATGAGCAATGAGTGAGCTATAATTAAACAGCGGTCAGATGACAGACAAGCATATACAAGGCCTCTTGTGAAACCAGAGCTCGGCCATATTGTTACAGTCCTATACCATGTGAGGGGGGGGCGGGGGGCAGAACTGATACAGTCTGAAAACAGGATGCCTAATACACAATAGAAATAAAGAATTGGGAGTTCCCACTAATAACATTAATTCTCTTCACTCACCGCCCTACAGGGATTACATCAGAGCTGGGATAACAGCTGAGTAACATGCTGAGAGGGGAAGCCCTTTGTATGAACGCATTGCACTCTGAGGTGTCCATTACATGCAGACATGAAAACAGATCACAATAATATGACAAATGTCCTGAAGGTAAAAAACAAAAAAACGGTGAGAGGGGAAAAAATCATAGTCTGGTATGAAGAACTTTTTTTTTTGTTTAGTTATGTGAAAAAGTAATTAAATGAATTGTGACGATAAATCAGATATGTCAACTAGGTAAAAGAATGCAACCTGGTAACTGAAACTATCTGCTCTAAACCCAATCACTTGAAGTGATATTAAAGGCAAAACATTTTTTCCATTTCTCCTTTAAGGAGACCCTCCTTTGCTCGAGGCTGTTGTTTTTTTTTTTAAAGTACTTCTTTCCTCGTTTTCTAGTGTGTCCCTGCCATGCTCTTCCCACCGCCCCCTGTACGGGTGCCAGCATAGGTAGGTGGGCCACACCCCTTCCTTCTTTGATTGATGGCAGAATCCCCATAGGAAATGATATATGGTACTCCAAACATATGGAGTCCAAACTATAATCATGTGATATACACAGACCCTACAGAGACAAACTTCAAACCTATATATTAAATACTATCTTGATAATATTGAGCGCTAAGCTAGTAAAAATGTGTAAAGAAAAAAGAAACAAGAATTATTTCTACAAAAGCATTACGATTACAACTCAGAATGTGTATGCATTGAAAGTATAGCTAAAGCCAAAAACAAGAATGTTATATATTTTAGCTTACCAGTCCTTCCATGTGGTGGTTGCATTAGATAGAGATGCCAATGCTCACTCACTTTCTGTATCAGCGCAACAAAAACAAGGCAAGGCTACACAATTCCTGCCACTTTCTTATTCTCTATAAGATGGAGGGGCATTCTATAGTCCTCAGAGATACCTGAGAACAGTGCAAAGCTGGCCATACACCAGTAAAATTTCATGCAAGAATTTTCATTTTAGAAATGTTTGTTCAATTTTCTAATAGTTAGTAAGGTACAATTGGCGTTTTTTGACCATAGTGTCAACAAATATGGGAGGAAATGGAATTTTTTTCTTATTTCTTGTTTAAATTAATGAAATTCTAATGTGGTTTTTGTTCTGGGAAAATTGTACATATTCCAGTGTGCATGTATTAGGCACAAAAGAAAGAATTGAATACATATGGGATTCCATTCAAGTTGACGGTCTGGATGAATGGAATAGTGGGGTCTAACCGGCATTCTTTGACCCTAGTAACAAAGAAAATCGAAGGGGCAGGAGAACATTTCTGAACCAATGAAATTCTAATGTGACTTTCATTCGTGGAAAATTGTACATATCGCAATGTGCATGTGATAGGCACAAATAAAGAATATGATATGTATGGGATTCCATTCAAGTAGAAGGTCTGGGACTTTTAAACTGGTTAGTTGACTCAATGATCACATGATGGACTGCTCTGACAAACAATTTTGAAGGAAAGCTTGAATAACATTTTTACAGTGTATGGCCTACTTAACTGATAACAGTCAGTACATGCAGAGAGCACTGGAAGTTAAACACTCAGGTTGACTGAGAGGACAGCTGACAGGATCAACAGTTTATTAAAACAATTTTATTGCACTTATCAAACACTTCTAATGGGATATTTAACAGACCAATATAAGAGAGGTTCATTGTTAGGGTTTAAACACCTTTTAGAGTTTCCTTTACATGGGTGGCTGTCTTAGGTCTTGGCACAGTATGTATCTCTTCAGGCAGAATGTCCAGGGAGCAGTCAAGCATGAGGAACTTAACTAACCTTTGACATGGCTAAAATTAAAGACTTGAATTATTACCCCCGCTGCCCATTGTATGTACGATTAAAAAGTATTTCAATTATGTTTAAGGGTCACTCCCTTAAATAAACAGGGCTGATCGCTGTTATTTATGAAAACACTGGGGTGTGCTATTTTGTTTTCCATAAATCTGTCTGCCCGGGTTAGAGGTTCTTTTTCTGCAATTTCACTTTATCTGTACAAAAACCACAATTTCTACAAACACAAATCCAATTTTATCATGTCCTCCATGGAATCTCTGGAATTCCGAAAAATAATGTTGCTTCAGCACAGTTCTTTTTGTAATCAGAGAAAGTATGTATACCTCCCAACGTTTCATGATTCAACGATAAACTCCACTTTTGTTAAAAAAATTAAAACGTATATAAGTTAAACACAAACCAGTTTGTCATTACATATAAATATGTCCCTATCCTTCGGCAACCAGCTTTGTTTTTCTAATCTGCAATAAAGTTAACTATCTAAGCTGATCCTATGACAACAATTGTGCATGCCCCACAGTTCTCATCCCTTTGTTTATTGACTGGTTTAATGCTTTTTTTCTTGAAGTCTGTAGGGAACTTACTGTCAAATTATAGGCATTCCCTGCAACAGAAGTAATATCTTTGGTAAGAAATGTCCGAAGTCTCTTAAACACATGAAGAGATACTGAGGGTGCAGCTTTTGCAACACTTGAGGCAACATAGTACATCGAGCCAGTCGCCACGGAGACAACAGGAAGTGAGAGGAAATCTACCCCTAGGAAGGGAAATTCACTCCTGTAAGAGTGTTCATGGGAAAAAGGTGTCTCCACTGAAGCTTTATCACCAATCCTTGTTTCCATGACAACCCAAAATTTTCAAATCCAATTTTCGCAGGGACAGAAAGTGAGGTGAAATCTTCTGAACAGGGGCACACACAGCAAAACAAACCTTACAAGGGGGTAAACCCTTCCCTATGCTATCCAAAACAAAAACATTTTTGCCTGGAGTTACACTTTAAAAATGTACCTCTTTCAACTTACATACAAATTGAACTTAAGAACAAACCTACAGAACCTATCTTGTTCGTAACTCGGGGACTGCTTGTACATGTATTACCCATAATGCAAAATTTTAAAGAGGTGTCAAGGTGCCCACACACTGTATGATTATCGTACGAGAATCGCCGGAAATCCCGCAATCGTATGATAGTCGCAAAGTGAATGGAAGGCGTGCGACCGTTTCTACTGTACGGTCGCACGTCTTCCGCCGAACAAGCAGGCTTGAAAACCCGCCGAGAATATAAGGTGTATGGGCACCTTTATACTTGTTCGATGTTATGTCATCCTAATTTCTTAACACAGGTGTTACATAATGATATGTGATCATAAACTGCAAAATAACAAAAATAAATAATAAAATAAAATTCCTAAATTTTTGGTAATATGTGTTTATAACATGTCCTACCCTATAGCAGCTCCCTAACCTATAACTTGGAAGAGACACATCAGAGGAGTAGGAACATGGTCTAGCAGGAGGCAACTGGCTTGAAAATAGTATGCTGGCTCAATAAAATGTATTTAAAAAGAGGTAGACTGAATGTCACACCTCTTTTTGGAGCGCAACAGGTAACTTACCATAATCAGTACACCTGAGTGGTACTGGCTAGCCACTTCTGTGCCTGAACCATATAACTCTATCTGCAGTAAGCGATCATCCGCTCACCCCCACTCCAAAGACATGCTGGTAGGTTAATTGGCTCCTCTCTAAGTTGGCCCTCTATGTATGCATGTGAGTTAGGGACCTTAGTTTGTAAGCTCCTTGAGGGTAGCGACTGATGTGAATGTGCAACTATGTAAAGCGCTGCGTAAATTGTTGGCGCTATATAAATACCTGTAATAAATTTTAAAAAAATAATCTAAAGCTGGCCATGCAAGGATCTCACTTCTTCTGCTTCATTTAATCTGTGGATCTATGCTTCCTCCACATCTCCTGCTGCTTCCTAAATACTCTCCCTCCATTTGTTAGATCAGCAGTCATTGGGGGATAGCTCTAACATGAGAAAGCAAAGCTCAGCTACAGTACAGTACAGTACAGTACAGAAAAAGGCATAAAAAGTCAATAATGGGTAAATGATCAGCTGCGTGAAGCCTACTGGCAATACTGGTGACTAGTCGTTTGTCCTCTGAATGTATATTTTGAGCACTGCCTCCACAGTTCAGGTCCTATTTCAATTCATCGCATGTTGCTTTTTGCATTCATGAGTTTCCAAATGCTATTCAGGTCTGTGAGCCGAGGTGTGATATGAAAAGCATGATGACACCTCAGCTCACAGACCTGAATAGCATTCGGAAACTCATGAATAGTATTCGGGAGTTCCAGAATGCTATGTAGCATTTGACAGCTGTGAATGTCAAATGGGCGGAGCGAGCCGTGGCCTCACGTCTCGCTCTGCCCATCTGTTTATTTTCAGACTGAATGTAATTTTTGCCGCGAGTTTTCGTCGGTTTCAGATGGGGTTCGTGCGACGGGACTTTTTTTATTGAGGCGGGTCGGCGAGGGTCCTGATTGACGCTCGATTACATCGATGGAGCCATTTTTTTAAAATTAAAGGAATAGTAAAAAATGATCTCTTTGTTTTTTTTTCAATTAAAGGATTTTATCAAAAGTCTGGACTTCTTACTTACTATTTGATTTAACCTTTTAGTGAATGGGTAGGGTTACAAGTACCCCTTACTCATTCACAAGGGGGGGGCGGCATCTGGGTGCCCCCTTATTTAAAGGGGTACCCTGATGCAAATAAGCCCCCTTGCCCGCAGACCCCCACAACCACCGGGTCAGGGTTGTGAGGAAGAGGCCCTTGTCCCCATCCACATGGGGATCCCCTCCCAATGCCGAGGGCACGTGGCCTGGTAAGGCGCAGGGAGGGGGGCACTCGATCGTCCCCCCCCTTCCTGCCCTGCCGGGCCAGTGCTCGGCTCAAGGGTCTGGTAGGACTGTTAGACCTAAAGGGTCTGGTAGGGTTTTGGGGGGAACCCCACACATTTGTTTTGTGTTTTAACTTGGGGGGGGGGTCCCACCTAACATTGCTACCAGACCAAAAGGGTCTGGTATGAATTGGGGGGGGGAACCTCACGCCTTTTTTTTCATCTTCCGCAAACTAAAAAAAAAAAAATCAATTTTTTTTCCTAATGTCATTTTGCTGCAACTAAATTTCGTCCAAAAACGAAATTTCAACCGAACTACCGCTCAAAAACGAACATTCGTCCAAAAACGAAAATTTGAACGGACTACCGCTAACGAATTTCGCTAAATCGGGATATTGGATTCGTTTGCATTCGTTTTAGCTGTAATTCGGAATTTGGATACATCCGAATCTCAGAATTTCCAAAATTTCATCCGAATTTCGTTTGGGAACGAAACGAATTGCACATGTCTAGTGCGAGCCTCTCAGCACATTTTAGGGCTACAGCTTCGGTCGGATATGCATAAACTTGCTGCCCATGTGGAAGACCTGCTCTTTTTTTGCAGTTGATCCTGAGCAATCTCTCCCCCATTTGTTTTGGGCGTTGCAGTTATATGGTTCCTTGGCTATTTTTCAAGTCAATTTGTCATGGGCGAACATCGCGCACAGGAATCGCCACCAACTTTTAACTCTGTCTAAGGGCAAAGGTAGGGTGGGCCTTCCTGATGTTATTGTGTACTATCGGGCCTCTCATCTTAACAGAGTGGCTGACTGGTAAATGCTTCATGAGAGTGTTCACGTGTTGGGGGGTTATGGAACAGGGCGTTACTGGTGCTCCCCTTGCGGGCTTTCCCTGGCTTTCGTCTCCCCTTCCTAGGGAAGTTCTTGATCATCCGTTAATATCTACTGCTCTAATGGTGGCTCACAAAGGTTTTAAGGGTTTCTCTGTGTCGCCCTTCCAATCCCCCTTGACCCCGGTTTTAGAAAACCCTGCTTTTAAACCGGTTCTTAAAAAAGCTCGCTTTCTCAAGCTCTATACCGCTAATAAATTTTGTTTGACTGACTTTAGGAAAAATTCCCATTTGGCTTTCTTGCTACGAGCACTGACTGATCCTCCTTTAGACCCATGCAGCACTCTCCAATTGTGGCATTTATTGCTAGCGATTAGATTAGATAGGCCATGTACCTTATTTGATGACATGTGTATGGAAAATACTCCCTCACATCATGCCTTATTTGCGATGTACAAATTGGTGACTTCTCCACCATTGGACTTTTGCCCGCCTTTTTTGCAAGCGTGGGAAAGGGAATTGTTCACTGCATTTACTGATTCTCAGAGGGACACTATCCTGTCTATGGCTCATAAATCGTCTATAGCTAATTGTTATCAGGAAACAGGATACAAGATCCTTACGCATTAGTATGAAGTTCTGTGGCTACTTCATAAGATAAGTGCCTCCATCTGCCCTTTGTGTTGGCGTGTGCTTCTGCTCAGGGCACAGTGCATCATATCTTTTGGTCTTGCCCCAAGTTGCAGCCCTCCTGGGACTCCGTACACTCAGTAATTTCCCAATTGACCATGGTAGACTTGTAAGCCAAACCGAAAGCCTGTATTTTACATCTTACCAGTAGGTCCCTTGCAAGGTGTAAATCCTCCCTAATGGTGCATCCGGTGAATGCAATTAGGGCTTGTATTCCTCCTATTTGGAGGAGCACTCAGACTCCCTCCCTCCGGATGTGGATTATCTGGGTCAATGACATCTATATGATGGAAGCCCTTACTGCCACCTTGAAAAATCAAGAAGAGAAGTTTAATAACACTAGGCACCCATGGAGCTACTTCAGGACCAAGGATCATTATTTACAAGTGATGTCCCTGAGTGATGGGACCACTACACTGTCCACTTGTGGGTAAGACACGTTCTGGCTCAGTGTCTTCATCTGGCACAATATGCTTGTTAGCTGTATTTTATAAATGAAAGCAAAAGGAATAGGGAATAGAGGACCAAAGGACAATGTCACATTTCAAGATGTTATTTGAGGTGGGAAAAATACTGGATGGCAATTTTACCTGCAGTGCTGGAGTCCACCTGTGTCAATTTCCACGGGGACTGCATCTGTAAGAAGTCCATATGCTCTATCCAATTTTGCACTGGTGTCGATTCAGATTGTTTTGGTATCAGTACCATGTAATGCAGGGGAGCTCTTAGCTAAGAGTCAGGAGGACATTTGCCCCCTAGGCCAGGACAAATGTGTGCTGGGTTTTCGGCCTTGAGTAGAGATGCTCCCCCGTTCAGACCTCAAACAGACCAACTCCTGCAGTCATTGACAGATTCTAGGCATTTCATAGGTATCTGTTCCTTGTTCAGACCTGTGATCCCAAAGCCTGGCAAAGAGAAGTCAACCTGCCTTGTGGCTCTAGGATGCCATGTGACCCATTACAGATACCTGCAGGAAGTCAATGCTAGAATCCCAAACTGCAAAATGTGTGGGGCTCATTTGTTAAAGGAAGCTTAATGATAAGAATTATTGGTGATGATGCTATGGAATGTAAATTAGTATTTTATTTAGATGACTCCGTATGATTTTCACAGACCAACAGTCATCTTGTTCAGCTCATACAGCACTTCCTCGCTTACAATTTATCCCTTACAATCCCAATTTTTAGAATATATATGTAAAAAGATATGTTGCAAAAAAACTTTGTTCTTTAAGATAGCACAAAACTTTCACCATGGCAACCAATTGTTGCCACACACTGTGTGTAGTACACTTTTCTTAGTTCACAGTAAACTCTCTTTACTATGAAAGGGTCAGTTGGTTGGGTTTGCCTCCCATGCCAAAAGTTCCCAGTCCCCTCTGATATAAATGCGGGAAATTAATAGATAATAAACTGTTTACTGTAAGAGTCACTGGCGGAACTACCAGGGTCGCAGCGGTCGCAATTGCGACCGATACGCCTCTGGTAAGAGTAGTCAAAATTATTCACAAAAGACAACAAATGAAGGAAAATCTTAAATTGTAGACTATATAATAGTACTGTGATGTTCCAGCTTGTGAAGTGGAGGGCAGAGAGCTGAATATTGAAATATACAGGTTGTAACTGTTACATTTCCACTATAATGGCGTTAGGCCCAAAGTAACAAAATTGCCTTTAAATGGACTTAATGGATTATATCCAGTAAAATATGAAGGCTCCATTTTTCATTTTATTACAAGCATGCTAATTTGTTTTGAAATACTTCCAAGCAAATTGTTTGGCTAATGTATCTGGGAAACAGGAGGGGTAAGTGGAATACACATCACAGTTGATTAGGCCATTTTGGTTTGAGCTGTTTGTGTGCCTTTATGAAACAATTAAGGTCTTGACTCAGACGTGGCATTCCGTGTTCCTTACTATGTTTCACATTTCAGCATCATTGCACATAGTGTTTCATAAATACAATGCAGTATATGGGATCTAAAAGATAACTTGCCTACAGCATAAACTTCATAATCTGACAGATGAAAGTAGACATGAACAGAAGATTGATGCTTTTTAGACTTTCAGCAGGTCCAGTCTCTACCTATTACTTCTAAGGTGTGTGCTTGTACATGTGCACATGTATATTTTGGAACACAGACAGAATTTTGGTTACACTTTGGGGGACAAAGTTTGGGCAGCTGACCACTGGGGGACAGAGAAAGGGTTGAACGGCTGCTAGGAGGACATTGTATAAATGCTGTTCATTTTTATGCATTTTTTCCCATGTATTTTTTTTTTTAATGCACGCCTTCATTCGTTTTTTGGTTGTTTTCATTATCCATTTTATAGAATTATGTACTTAGCATCTAGATGGCATTTTCTAAATATAGTGAGGTCAAGAGCACATAGCCTGGAGCTAGAAGCAGGTCTTAATAAGCATGCATTTGCAGCGTATAAAAACATCCATTGACTTCTATGGAAAAAACATACCTGAACTATTTTTGATGATGCATTGCAATGCATATATGTAAACCAGACCCACTGAAGACAATGGGATGCCAAGTAAAGTGTGTATTTTTTAAAATTCTGTATTTATAAGAAGGCAGGTGAGTGAATACAGACATTTGTAGAAAAATAAAAATACGAGAGAGTACAAAACAATGTCTATATAATTGAATTTCAATGAGGCTACAAGAAGGGACAACTCAAGCAAGTAATAGGAACCAACAGATGCATCCAGACTGTCCCATGCAGGGTGGTCAAACTTGAAATATGCTCAATAATAAAGAAAGTGTGCATACCCAACCCGTCTGATTTTTTAAAATTATAACGGGATCAAAAACCGAAAGGGAAATTTAATACTAGCATAAACATGTAGGGTAGAGAGAAAGAGGGTAGAGGGAGAACGCAAGAGGAGAGAAGGGGAACGTGGTGAGCAGAGGAGAGCGGAAGGCTGAAAAAAATCATAAGAAAATGATTAAAAAAAAGGAACAAAGCGCTCCATCCAGGAGGAGGGCAATGACCCTCTGAGGCATCATGTGTGTCTGTTGAGTTGAATCTTAGCTATTGCCCTTTTTTCTATTAAACATTCTGCTATATACATGAATTTTTCATATATATATATATATTGCCTTATTCCCAGTTATATTCTGGGAATCAAATACAGGATTCATAGTTTAATAATGTCAGGCTGATAAAACCAATAAGGCTCCGTTTGGGTATAATACTCCCTCTCTCATACATTTTATACATGTGTGTGATCTATCCTAGATGGATATACTTTGGACATGAGTGTACTTTGTTCCACAACTATACCATCAGCACCCTATAAGAACAGCCCTTGACCTGCTTATTCCATCCTCCTTCACCATGTGAACACGTGCCCCCCCTCTGGTCCGCCCGGCACTTGTGTATGAGCACCTGTTGACTCACACTGAGGGGGTAATATTAATTGGCACTTCTTGGTATTGAGAGTGTATTATTCAATATGACTGTTGTTGGAGTACTCATACTTTTCTTTTGTATGATCTTTAGACCACCTCCTTCTCCTGACGAAGCGCGAGAGCAGATTCATGCGAGTACTGCAGTTCCATTGAGCATTGCAAGTACTGCATCATCACCCACCATTTGGTTCCACTAGAGGGTTTTTTTACCACCTAATGCATCAATTTTCCTTATGAATTGTATCTCTCTTATATATCATATTATCATTATTTATCAATCATGTTGCTAGATTCTTTGATCATGTAATTTAGGGGGTGATTTACTAACCTAAACACACGCACGCACTAGGTGCATGTGATTTTTACACAGCAAAACATATTTATCAACTAAAAAGTCTCTAAAAGCATATTTCCACTAATGCCATATATGGAAAAATCATGCACATGATGCATATATAATGCTGCTTCACAGTTTAGACAAAAATGGTTAGCTCATGCATTTACATTCCTGCATTCATCAACGCAAGCAACACAACATAGAGCTAATTTACACAACATCACCTTGTAATTCATGCAAGGCTTTGCACAACACACCTGCTGGGTGTGTACACACTACAAAGGTGTTTAGATTTCACCCATAGATCATGCTGGGAGGGAACACACTACAGAGGTGTATACATGTTCGTGGTGTGTTTATAAGGTTAGTAAATTAACCCCTTAGCCTCTAATCAGGAAGGCAGGTGGCAAGTAATGACCCGCCTCCTGGCTTCCGGATTGGTTAGGAAACCCGGCTGCGTGGCAACAAGTGAAGCCGGCTTTCTAGCTAATCAGGAAGCCAGGAGGTGGGCCTTAACCCACTGCATGGCTTCATGATTGGAGAGGAAGCCAGCTCCATGCTCTCCATGATCTCCCTCTGACCAGAAATTCCGGTATTGGAGGTAAGTATTGGAGCATTTTGGCGAGTACGAGTACTCGCCCAAATACTTGGTATCGGCACCGATACTAGTATCGGTATCTGTGCATCCCTAGTTCTTGATTAACAGGCTAAAATTCGCTCACTGGGTGACCCTGTCTGCCAGCTTCATTTGAGAAATTGTAGAAGCCATGCCGGAAAATTGTCATCTGGACAATGACTGAATCCAATCAGATGCAGGCACTGTTCAACAGTGGGCCCGCTGTTAAAATACAATAGCCACAGTGGGAGATTGCTCCAGCCATGCTGTGTAGTGCAGATAGGGGAATATGTTGTTTTTTTTCCGTTCAGCCCGAGCTCTACACAAATGACAGCTGAGCGGAGCAAGCGGTGATCTCATGGCTTGCTCCGCCCAGTAGTAATGACAGATCGGTCATTTGGGGACACTGATCTGTCGTGAGGGCCTTTTCACATGAGTTTCAGGTCCTGATCAGGTCCGGATCTGCAGACGCGGTGCTACTGAAGCAGTGCGTTTTGGCCGCGTTATGGCCGTGTTTTGCCCGCGTTTTTGATGCGTTTGCTGGAGTGGGGCTGTTAGTATGTTAGCTGCAGTGCAGTGCGTTTTGGACGCGTTTTTGACATGTTTGCGTTTCCTGACCGTTTCCTGACTGTACACAATGTGACATGCAGTATTTTTCTGTTGTAACCTGAACGGACTGCGCACGTGAGAACTGTAGCCCATAAAACACATAGGGATACATTGGGATGCATTTTGAGTGCAGGAGCGTACGGATCAGGTCAGCACACAAAACGGAAGTCATGTGAACAGGCACTCAAACAATAACAACTGGGCGGAGCTGGCCGTGACGCAATGACCGACTCCGCCCAGTTGTTAGTTATTGCCCGGGACCTGCTTGAAGACTCTGGCAAGTGCCGGCCAATAGGAAACAGTTGGGCAGAGATAGCAGTGATGTCACCGCTAGCTCTGCCTAAGTGTTTATATTTTGCTGGCATCTGTCAGGTTCGAAATTCGGGAGTTTGTTGCGTGCAGTCAGGTCAGCGTGCATTGTTTAAAAAAAAAAAAAATTCAATACATTTTTTTTTCTTTAAAATAAATATTTAATTTCCCTATTTTTTAAATTTTTTTAATAATTTTTCAACTTTTTTTTCCCATTAATATAACTCTTTTTCTATTCTGCTCACTGCCTCGGAGGTAGCGAGCAGAATAGCCGAGCCGAATGCTGCGGCATTCGGCTATTCACTTACTGCTGCTACGGCCAACGGCAGTAAATGAGCTGCCGGAGCTTTGGCTCAGCCGATCCAGAGCATCCGATGCAGAGCATGTTCGGCTGACCAAAGACAGCCGATTTACGGCTGATTTTAGCCGATGTACGGATGAAATCAACCGTACAAGGCTGAAGTGAATGGCTGAACAGCGTTCGGCTCACTTCACTTTGGTTCGGTTATTATTATTATTATACAGGATTTATATAGCGCCAACAGTTTGTGCAGCGCTTTATTATGTAAGGAAGATTCAATAATGTAAGGTTATTCACTCAGCTGCCTCTGGCAGCTAAGTGTATTAACCCATAGACAGGGAGTAATTGAAAAAAGCTGGAGAAGAATACCAGCACTGAGATGCAACACTGAGATAAAATCGGTGAAAGCCATATTTTAAAAACATGTCAGTTGCCGATGATTGCGCAGAGTTTTAGTGATCTAAATGTCATGCAGTTAGTGTTTAGATCTATTTAAATATCAATCAAATATAGTCAAGAATGACTTGGGTCATGGACAAAGTCCAGACACCATTTGTCCTGTTCCATCTGATTGGAATCATGAAGACCACCATGAGGACACCCAACATCTCAGTGTGATCACAAGTCAGGAAATGAGTCTTCACTTTCTATTGCCTGCTCCACCATCTATGTCGTTCCCCTCCTCCCAGAACATTTTGTTTGCTTGTTTTTCTCACGTTACCCTTAATAAGACCACCACAGAAGCAATGAGTGATGCTTACTAACATTGTTTCCTCTCTATATGGCCTTGACAAAAGCTTTCACCATTGTCATTATCGCTTTAGAGAGTGGAGGGTAATTGCTGAATTATAGCCGAGGAAACATCACTTTCACTGGCATTGCTTAAATTACTTTTACCTCTGGGCTGCAGTAACGTGATCCTTATCTGTGGACAGTATACCCTGCATTGGATAAAGAGGACTCAGAAAGACAGATACAAATCTAGCGGGTAACAGGTTTCACCTCTTCATTGCTGACAGGATCTTGCAGTCATGGTTGCCACATACAAAGTTACCTATTTAGTTTGCACTCAGTGATCACAAGAAGCTTGGATGTGAATGTTGATATTTTGCTTTGGTTAGTAAATCAGATGCTAAGAATGTGTAAAAAGCTGTTTTTCTTATGATGGCAGTTAAACTAGAGAAGTGGTTTCTTGCTCCAAGAAATATTTGAACATGAAGCAATAAAAGCTGAAGTTTAATAAGCCTAAATGCTAAGAAAATATCATTTATTGCAAATAACTTCACATAGGTCAAAATTGGCAAAGTTTTGGGGGCCAAGCAGGGTCCCTCCTTGAGGGAAGGAACCCCGGGTGGCCCTGAAACGTTGCCGATTATTACCTAGGTGACATTATTTGCAATAAATTAGATTTTCTTAGCATTTTGGAGACCTGGTGACCTATCTTCATGAGGTTGCATGGCGCTATATATGGCGGTCACTTCGAGCACTTATCTTATCTACATTGGTTATAACTAGGGATGCACCAATACCGATACTAGTATCGGTGCCGATACCGAGTATATGGGCGAGTACTCGCCCAAGTGCTCCTGATGCCTATGCCTATACTGGAACTTCCGGTATCAGGAAGCCAGGCAGCGAGTCATTACATGCCCGGCTTTCTGAGTGGCCGTGAAGCCAGCTCCATGCTTCTCCGTCACCTGGTGATGAGGGAGCATGGAGCCGTCTTCCCGGCCACTCAGGAAGCCAGGCAGCGTGTAATGACTCGCCGCACAGCTTCCCGATTGGTCGGGAAGCTGGCCAATCAGGAAGCCGGGTAGGAAGTCATTTTCTTCCCCCTTCCCCCCCCCCCCCCCCCCCCCGGCTTCCTGATTGGCCAGATGCTTCTTGCTCCCTCGTCGGCTTCATGCTCTCGTCAGCTGGTAATCAAGTCGCCGCCTGGCTTCATTAATGGGACTTCCGATATCGGGGAGTACCGGGAAAAAAGTATCGGTACTCATACTTGATACAGAAAAAATGGTACCAGTGCATCCCTTGTTACAACACTGTATGGCATGCAGCTGGCACTTTCAAAGATAGACTGCCTATATTTCATCAACATTTATGACATTTTTAAATACACCTTTCTGTTTTTTCTACATACCTTATTTTATACTCAGTAGTGTCATCAGTGGGTTTTTGTGCTTCTCTATGCAATGCAGGAAGATCATGGCCCGTGAAAAGGGCTTTACATAGCTTTCTGAAAACATCACAGCACCCTGCACCAGCACTCCTCTCAAAAGCCCTAAGTCCTGATGCAAGCAGTGGGCTGACTTTTGGGAGGAATTATGCAAATATTACAATTCCTCAATAGGTGCCTATTAGTCTGGAGGAGTGGGTGTTCCTAAATAGGTTGCATTTGCATGCAGACCGCCCTAGGTAACTCCTACGTGTGATGCTGAGCCACTGTAATTGAAAGACTGAAATCAATGATTTATTTCTCCACATCAAGAGTGCGCAACTCTGGCCCTCCAGCTGTGCTTTAACTACAAATCTCAACATGCCTTTGCCTCTAGGAGTCATGCCTGTAACTGTCAGTCTTGCAATGCCTCATAGGACTTGTAGTTCCACAACAGCTGGAGGGCCAGAGTTGCCACCTTTGCCATTCATACATCCTCCTGTCCCTTAGCTGAATGTTTGTACATGAGTAAGGACAGGTACTGGAAGAAGTGTCTCCAGGAGCCAAAGCATTACACAAAGCCGCAATCAGTAGACATCATTGATGCACATTTTTTAGTTTAATAATAGGTGGACATTTATTTATTTATTTTTTCTAAAATCCAGACTCTACCTTTAAAAGTCATTGAATGAAAAAAATCCTTCATCTGAGCAGATAGCTGTCGCCCAATAAGATTACCAGTTATCAGAAGAGAAGGGCTGAGGGCTTGTTCACATCATGTCCGGACCAAAAAAGCATCCCAATGTATCCCTGTGGTACTTTTGGGCTCTGTTCACACCAGTGCAGTCCATTCCAGTCCAGACAAAAAAAGAAATACTGCTGGTCTCATTTTCTCTGGTCCGGAAGGCACTAGAATGCATGTAAATGCATCAAAAACACATGGAAGACACTGGACTGCACCTGAAATCGCATTTTAAGCTTAAAAAAAAACCCGGCACAGGAACGCGGCAAAATTGCAGTAAATACGCTGCAAAAATGCACAGCACTGCGTTTGCAGATCTGCTCCAGTCATGGTGTGAACATAGCCTGAAAGGGTCTTCTCTACGTATATTCTACACGTGTGCTTGGGCACGTTACATGGCTCTAGGTTCTCACTCACACTATTTGAACATTACAATCAGCTCAATGACAAGCAATAGAAATGAATTAACCTTAGCCTGATTCATTGCTCGCACGTGTCACTAAGTTGTCTAAGCTTTGCCCTTTCATTATATTTGGATTATTCAATTATCCGTGCCCTTCTTGGCTGAAGCAACATTGAGCTATGAAGGACACCAGCAGAAAGATTACACATTTAACCATTACAGGAATAAAACTGAGAAGCGATGCACAGAAAAAGAAGGCTTGCTTTGTAAGTTTGACCAGCAATGTGTGTCCGTGCCTTGGGTGGATCATTTAGAATAGTGTCATTAGTTATGCAGTCCATGTGGTGTTTTATATTTTCAGCACAATTTTGCAAACAAGGATAGTAACAATGTAACACTCTCGCTACAGCATCTATGGCCCTTAAAGGACAAGTTTACCTTTTGCAAAAATTAAAGCTATGCATAATTAATAATATTTTTTAAAAATGCATTTCTTTAATATTTGCATTCAAGCCGGGAAAGCATTGCAACTGTGACCACTCAATCAGGGCTGCAGAGCTCAGGCTTCTGCACATTCTCTCCCAGGCAGAGCTCATACTGAGGTAAGGAGTTTCAGTTAGCAGAGATGGGGGGAAGGACGGCTGGATTTTAAACTGCATTAAATCACCTCATACAGCGTCCAGCCGTCCTCCCTCTAGGTAGATGCGGTAGAGCTGTCCCCGCAACTACCTAGAGTGAGAATCTGCAGAAGCCTGAGCTCTGCAGCCCTGATCGAGTGGTCACAGTTGCAACGCTTTCCAGGCTTGAATGCAAATATTAAAGAAATGCATTTTTTTAATATATATTATTCATTTTGCATTTCTTTAATTTTTGCAAAAGGTGAACAAAGCCTTTAAAGCAAAATTCCAGGTGTTAGAAAAACTAACCCTTGCAGGGGACTACCCCCACACTGCAAGAGTTAACTGTTTTTCTCTAGGTACTTAAAAAAAGAAGATATACTCACCTGATACTTGGTTCCACCTGGGTGCAAGACCAGTCTGCACAGCCTCTTCTCCCCTGGGCTCCAGCAGTCTAAGGACCCATGATGTCATCACGTATAATACAGGTCTATTAGACGTGAAGACGCCAAGTTGTATATCATAACCAATGCAGAGGGGGAGAGAGGTGAGCAGTCATTGCAGCAGGACCGAGGACCAGGTGAGTATATCTTCTTGATTTTCGCTCCGAGACCTAAATGACGCGTTAACCCTTGCAGTGCGGGGGTAGCCCAACTGCAAGGGTTAATTTTACTAAAACCGGGAGTTTTTCTTTAAAGTGCTTTACAAAGCAGGATATTATTTAAATATTCAAAATGGACATCTAGACTAAGTTCTAGTAATAGAACTATTTTCAGCATATAAAATTGCTACACAAGCCAGTTTGTAATTTTAAGTTATAAAACATCGCCCTTCCATTTAAGACTGCAGATACTGTGTTATCTAAAACTGTCAAAAAAATGCATTGCAATATGGTGACCTGGAGGCATTCTGTGCAATATGGTGCATGGAACGCCCCCAGAAATGTCACTTCCTGCTTCTGTTATTGGTTGACTGATTTTCCTAGAAGTCTGCAGTAAACCACAAGTCTAATTTTAGGCATCCCCTGCAATAGGAATTTAATCTTTGCTGAGATACTCCCTAAGAGTTAATTACTACTAAAGGGATGCCCGCACTGCACCTTTCCTCATTACAACACAGGAAGTCAGCCAGCTGATTATAATGAACACAGACCCTCCCATTCAGGGATCAGTTTGGAAAAGACACGCTGCAACAAACAGCTATTTCTTCAGAACAGAAACAGGCTGAAATCTGCAACAAAGTTGGTTCAAGTCTGTGCACTGTACAGTACATAGATCTCCCAGAGGGTGTTGATTATTTCTTAACAGAAGTGAAGGTTCTCTTTAAAGCTGAGCAAGATAAGCTTTATTGTCTAAATACAGTCATGTGTATTCTTCCTTGAATCTTGATGAGCTTTTTGTATTTCTTCCAGATCTGTGAAGTAATCCAGTGCAAAACGTTCCCTCTGTGGGGTAACTTCCTGTGAAAAAGGCCGGTCACCGCTGCTCTTTCTCACTGTAGGCGGGGTGACTGGTCTTGTATCCGCCCCTTCCTGTCATTTTCTGAAGGCAAGCTGTAGTGGGTGGGGCCTGCTGGGACCCACCCCGACTCTGCTCTCTGCACAGGCACTTGGAGGACACAAAGTGCAATTATATTGGTTGTAGCTATTGTGGAATATATATGAATAAAAGTTTTTGTGTCTGGAGTTCAGCTTTATGCTTATCCAAACTGTTATACCAGCATATTTCAGAAGACCCACAGGTATACTCTTTATGCACTTCTCTACATCTTGTTAATGAATTGTGTAAGAATTGGGCTTTAAAGGAGAATTATGGGGTGAGTGAAAAACACTCAACCCCATAATTTAAGCCAATCTGTGACACTGAAGCTGTCACAGGGCGGCTCTATTGATCGGAAAGTCAGTGAACACATACCGCCGATCGCTGACTTCCCAATCCTCTACCTGCAGAGAGCGGTGACTCTCCATTTCTCAAGCACTGAGTGGAGGAACGGGTGGGGAGGGGGCTGGCACAGCTGACTCTGACTCTAGTGAGGCAGAGCCAGCTGTCGATCAGCCAGATGGGTGGATCTCGACAGTATTGTCAGGATCCGTCCTGGCTGCGGTGCTCTCAGCATATAGTGGGCAGAAGCACGCTATATGCGGAGTTTTGGGTCACAGGAGGACATAGTATATTTGCTCCCGTGACCCTCAAGAGAACTATGGGCAAAAAAGGTTGCCCCGTAGTTCTCCTTTAACCCTATCCCCTAGACCAGTGGTGGCAAACCTATGGCACGCGTGCCAGGGAGGGCGCGCGGGGCCCTCTCTGCTGGCACGCGAGCCCAGGTTCAGGGACCACCAATGGAAATAGATCCGACCGACCAGGATCGCCTCAGTACGCGATCCGGGCCAGTCACAATCAGGCAGCGGCCTCTAAACTGGCAGATTAGACGGCCGCTTCCTCCTCGCTAGGACCCCGGGAGGCCCCCGCGAGCATATGTTTCCCTATTTTGCCTAAGGCCCCATTCACACTGTGCGTAAAATCCCGCTATTTTGCACATTATTGAGAGAAGTTGCCGGCCAATGTTATTCAATGAAGTTGTTCTAATGTACAGCTCCATGTCGCTGTCGCTTCAGCAGGACCCTTTTTCCCACGGGTTCATGTCGCGGGATTTTTCTATTTTTGAATGCAGCCCGACCAATCGCGCTATCCCGGTCCTGCTTGTAAGGTATGTCGCTTGGTGTGAATTGGGGCCTAAGGCAGTGATGTTGAACGTTTCTTAAACCCGAGCGCCCGAACTGCAATACAGTACTAAACTTATTTTCAGCGCTGGCACTTTGAGGTAAATAAATTGATTTTGCGACGCAGTTTGGGCACTCGGGTTCAAAAAGGTTCGCCATCACTGCCCTAGACGTTATCTACACCAAAGCCAGAGAAAATATATTTTAGAATAACGGTGCGTAGATGTGGTGGCCGCATTCATTTTCTTTTTTTATTCAGAAATGTATACTCTATTTTCACCTTATGATCCTGCCAGGAACACACTTCCTGTCCTAGTGTGACAACACTCACTATGGAGGTGCACCAATACAGTACAGAAAATAACTTCAGACAATATATTTTTTAACATTCGTATCAATTTATTAGTTCTTTCTGTGGCCCCAGTCCGCCACGTTCACACTTCATGTTCGTTCATGTGTCACATCAGCCCATTCCATCAATAGGATGCTGCACGCACGACAAACACAACAGAGTAGCTCATGCAGCATTTTCAGCTGCAAGTGTGCTGGATTTTTTTCCCGTGTGTTGTGCACGTTCACCGAATGTCCATGCCTGGGGAAAAAACACACATTTTACTGACCGCATTTGGGGTGTCATTAACAAGTAGTAGCACCACAAGTTCTTTGCATGTTTTTGACGTGGTGCGTGAACGCGCGTCAATGCGCATGCTTTAAAAAGGGTGTATCTCACTGCACTCCTTACCGGATCTCCTGAGCCTGATGACGGGGACTCTACGTGGCCCCGAAAGTACCTGTGATTTTGAATGACCGTTGTCATTAAAATTTGTTGAATCTACTTTTGGAGTGCTGGTGACATTTTGGAAATTCTAAATGCGCATGCTTTGCACACGTTCATGCAAAGCGTAGTTGCACTTACTGTACTCTTGACACCTGTGCTGTTGTCCCTGTGACAGAAAGGTAGAGGCAGCAATAAAACATTGTCAGAAGTTATAATTCTTTGAATAATGATTGTGTCATTCTAATTATATTAAGTTGTTATTCTCTTACTGCTCTGCTGAAAATGTGTTTTTGCCTGCATCCCCATTGAAGAGATTTCTCACCACCTCCTGTCCTGACGGTAAGTGAGGGGAAATCTCCCCAGACCTCCAAAACTTCTAACTTACTTTACTCCATCCAAACGAAAACAAATAATTTTTATGCAGTTGTGCGATAAATATGTTTTTAATTAGTTCTGATGTTGCTTCTGTTAGAGAATAGAACATCTTGGCTTTCTTCATGATGTTTTCTAGCTGAACACAATGTTTACTGAGCCTCCATCCGGATTCTAAATAATCCTGTGGCCAGTTACCACATCATTAACAATGCATAAATGTCTATTCACTGTAATGAAAGTTAATGCTTCGCTAATGACTCATTAAGTACCTCTCACATTATTGAGTAGGCAGTTATCAAATGTACTTGAGACAATAACTGCAGCGGAATGATGAGTTTGTAAGGATACAATAAGCTAAATATGTCAGTCGATAATGTTTTCTGCAGGGAACAAGTGCCCTGGATTCATGTGTCACGTGCTATTGTTGTAGTAGTGCTATTTTTTGTATGATTGGAATGTTTATTTCACTTGCTATCTTCCGCACTTTCTCTTTCCTGCTTTGCTTTGATCATGGGTGCATTGAACACAAAGACTGCACATTCCTCGCTGTCACCAGTAACATATGCATTCTGTATAGCTGCTAGCAGTACAAAGAAGGCGCCACTCTTCTTACCCTGCATGATTCACCTCCAGTGGTATTTATCTCAAGGCAAAATCTTCTGTCTCTGCGTCCATATATCATGATAATTGCTTTCTTCTAGTGTAACTGTACTCTGGAGCAATACTTCCCATGACTGTGTATTGGTGCTTGACTCTTTGAAAACACTATGTTGTTCTCAAGGTTGTTGCATTGTAAACCATTACAGTTGGAGTCTACTGGGACAGCTAACTACACAGTTGTAAAACAAATATTAATTATATATATATATATATATATATA
>NW_017307367.1:53434-66956 GCF_000935625.1 Nanorana parkeri
TATATATATATATATTGTACAGTATATACACACTATATGGCCAAAAACGTGTGGACACATGACCGTATAAACTTGTTTTAATTTGCATTCCAAAACCATGGGCATTAATATGGAGTTGCCCTTCTCTCCTTTGAGGCTGTAAAAGCCTCAACTCTTCTAGGAAGACTTGGAGTGTGTATGTGGGAATCTGTGCCTATGCAGCCAAAAGAGAGTTTGTAAGATGAGGTAATGATGCTGGATGAAAAGATCCCAAAGGTGTTCAGTAGGTTTGAAGTCAGGGCTTTGCGCAGGCCACTGGAGTTCCTCCGCACCAAACGCAGTACACCATCTCTTTATGGACCTTGATTTTTGTGCATTTGGCCACAGTTGTTCTGAAGGAGCAAAGGGCCTTTTCCAAACTGGTGCCGCGAGGGTGGAAAAGCAGGATTTTCTAAAATGTGTCCGCGTGCTGTAGGATTAACAGTACCCTTCACCAGAAACAACTAATAATTTGGAGGGGTATCCATATATATGAGTTCCAATAGTAAGTTTCAGTGTAATTGTTAGATGTCAACCAATTTTTGGCCATATAGTCCACATAAAAACAGTTTTATTGTCCAAATGATTTGTAATTCTGTTAAGCTAGACCCTAGACAGTAGACCATACAGTGTGCTATTTCAACTGTGCAGCTTCCCAGTGCTAACTTTCTGCCTTGAGCCTGCTCACTAGACAATGAATCAGCTTCACTGCACTGCTCATTGAATGTCCAAAAGCAGACAGATTAATGTAATGCAGAAGGGTTTTTACTTCAGAGCAGGTAGAACTGAACATATGAAACATACAATACACTCTATATAACTGATACTGAAGTTCAGCAACTTGTGACAGTTCCGTCCTGAGGACCTTGGCAAACCAAGTGAAGGCTTGAAAACAGCAGAATGTCACCACTTGTAAACTTTATCCTAATTTGGTTAAAAGTTAAACTTTGCATACATTTTATATTCATTTATAGTCAATAATTAAAAACACTGGAAATAATTTATAATGCACATGAAATAAAACCCTTGCTACAGTCAAGTCATTTACATTTGTTTTGGATAGAGTGGGAAAGGGTTAAAGTCATTATAAGGTTTTTAAGGTTGTCTGTGTGGTTTGGGGGGATAATTCCCCTCATTTCGTGTTGGAACAGGAGGACAGGAAGTGATATGAACTCTCTCCAATGGAGCAACAATGGCAGCTGCTCTGATCTGTTTGAAACTTGCAAAAAGTTGGACACGGGCAGGGAAATATACAAAACAGTACAAAGGGGGTTCCCAGCACATTTTCAGGCTGGCCAGCATTGTTTCACTCACAATAGATTTTTAATAAACAGTTTAGGTTAATACAAGTAAGAGTACAGAAGAACATGTATATGCACAATGACATTCAATCGACAAAACAGTTAAAGTACTAAATGCAGGACAACCGATATGTGAATGTGAGAGGGTACAAAAGGCACGCCATCATTCCTAGGCTATCAAGGATAAGCAAAGCCTGTAGATATGATGGGTGAGTTTTGAGCCAGGTACAATAATAGAGACTCTGGTAAGTCTAAAAAAGAGGAACAGGAGGAGCAACAAATGAAAGAAAACCTAAAAAATTTAAAGATAAAGGAAAGAATAAAAACAGAGGAGGAGAGGAAAAGGAAATGGGTGAGAGGAGGGAATATAGGTAAAGGAAAGGCAGAGGCAAGATAAGGCAAAAAAGAGGAAAGGAGAGTAGGGTGCTTAATAGAGATTTAGTACATTCCACTGGAAGAAAGTATCAGCTTGACAGTGAGCAAAACATAGCTAGTTAACTTAAATTGGGATTTGATGAGAAAGGAAGAGTTAAAGTGGAGGAGTGCAAGTCAGGACTCTTTTTGAATAGAGCAATGAAATAGGTTCTGTAGAAGTTAAAATACTTTAGACCAGAACCTGGTTAGCATAGGACAGGACCACCAGGTATGGAAAACATCGCTTATGGCATTGTAACCCTGAAAACATGCTGTGAAGAGGGGAGGATGTAGATGCTCCATCCTGGAGGGGACCGTATACCACCGCATGAGGAATTTGAATACTGCTTCAGATGTGGTCACATTACCAGAACAAGAAGCAGCTGAGAAACAGGATTGTTGCCAGTCTTCATCAATTCTAGTGCATTTGAGGTCTTTTTGGAAATGTAAGCATGCAAGATATTAATAGGCAGCAGTATAAAATAGAAGCTAGCTTAGAGAGAGAATAGTCTCAACAGGTCACCGGCACACACACAGATGAATTGCATATCTCTTGGATATGTTTATTGAAGAATGTCACGACATGTCATTAGAAGCTGAAGCTAGCGTTTCAGGACCTCGCAGGAACCCTTCATCAGAGCCACATAGTGACGACATAGTGACGGCACCATCCGTGTGATCACCAGAGCACCACCACCATTGGAAGGTTGCAGACCGTAAAGAGTGCAGGTGGTTCTTGGCAACAGCTTAGAGAGAGAGAGAGGTGTATGATGGCCAGCATCTGTCCAACATTTTCAAATACATGTGGAAGACACAATGTCACATCAAGGCACCACTACACTATTTGAGTTTTCCGACTATGGGACATATATACCATACCTTGTATTACTTCCCCAGAATTCAAGGCATTCTGTGAATGGGCGAAGAGCTGATGATTGCCAGGATTGCCCTCGCCCGTTCACAGAATGCCTGGCATTCTGGGGAAATAATACAAGATGTTTTGTGAATGGGTGAGGGGGCAGGAAAGGGAGGTGAGCAGCAGCCTGGGCCTCTCCTGCTTTCAGTGCAAGAAGATCAGCACTGTGAGAAGTATTTGGCATCCAGCAAATGGAGCCAGGGAATGTGGAATAAATCAATAGAGGTATATTGTTACACTAGTATGTATGGCCAACATTTTTTACTACACTTTAGCTTTAAAGCAGATATTGCAGTACCATTTACCATGCAAGGTCCACATATAATGTCATCATCTGATTATAGTAGGTGCAAAATGTACCTGTCAAGAAAAAAGGCAGATTTTAACTTACCTTACCTCCATCTTTCGCATTTCTTAATGGGATGTCATCATCTTTACGGAAAGATTCTTGAGGAATGCAGAGCAGGAAAAATCTTGTGAGAAGACACTCCAGTCCACTGCAGTCTTCTTACACGAAAAACTATGGTGAAGTCATTATAAATCTAATGTTGTTCTTTACAGATGTCTTTTTGACCTTACAATGTAAGTGGTCACTGCACTTTATTGCAAGGTCCACTGTCAGTTATAGACTACATCTGAGGTAGGTTTATTACCTGTTAATCATACCAGTAGAGCCATTATTTTTCTATTTCCTTCAAACAGTGACAACGTTGTTCATTCTGCAGTGAAATTGTGCAACAGTTTTGTCACCCTGTGGATAGGCTAATCTTAGATGGACATGCAGTTTTATATGGAAAATATCCAATAACAAATTAAAGACCAACTGCAGCTAACACTTTTTAAGCAATTACGGCAAACATTTTTTTTTCTTTGGAAAAGCCATATTTATTACAGATATTTATATAGCGCCGTCAATTTATGCAGCGCTTTACATATTCACATCAGTCCCTGTCCTGAAGGAGCTTACAATCTAAGGCAGGGGTGCCCACAATTTTTGTGTTAAGATCTACTTTTCAAATGACGAGCTACATGAGATCTACCAAGGAAAAAAAATCCTCTCTCGCTCTCCTAACTGGCTCTCCTGGCTGTCTCTCCTCGCTCTCTCTCCTGGCTGTCTCTCCTCGCTCTCTCTCCTGGCTGTCTCTCCTCGCTCTCTCTCCTGGCTGTCTCTCTTTGCTCATCCTCTTGGCTGTCTCTCCTTGCTCTCTCTCCTGGCTGTTTCTCCTCGCTCTCCTGGCTGTCTCTCATCGCTCTCTCTCCTGGCTGTCTCTCTTTGCTCATCCTCCTGGCTGTCTCTCCTTGCTCTCTCTAAAGTCACTGCTCTGCAATATTACAGAACACCGGAAAGCTAGACCTCGTACTTCTCCTCCTTTTGTGCTCAGCCCTCCATCCTAAAGTCACTGCTCTCATGCTGTCGGCCTCTGCCTTCTTGTGTCACACGCAGCAGACAGGGAGCGGCTAAACAGATCGTAGGAGGGTTCTCGGGATAGTGAGCCAACTTACAATCGTGATCTACCAGCATCACCTTTGTGAGCTACTGGTAGAGCACAATCTACCTAATGGGCACCCCTGATCTAAGGTAATCTAACCATATGAATATAAGATGAGCTGGCAGTGTTATATGGTTCATCTCGACCCTGTAACTGCCTCTTTAAATGGAAAGGTTGGTCAGGATGTAAATATGGAGACATTTTTAAATAAAGGCATGATTCAAAAAAAAAAGGAATTAATATACAGAGACCTAGGAGAATAAAATAATGGCAGCTGCAATTTTTATGTCACACAATATTAGCGCAACTTAAAAGAGAACGAAAGCCAAGCCCTTTTTAAGGTCAAAGAAATATATTTACTCATGTACTCCTGTGAGCCAGAATAAGCGTCTAATGGGCTATTGCCTGCTATTTGCTGACAGTGCAGAGCCACGCTGCAGCCAGGACAATATTGTCGGGATCCACCCTGCTGCCTGAGTGACAGCTGACTCTGCCTCTCTAGAGCTAGAGCCAGCTGTGCTCGCCCCTCCTCTGTCTGTCCTTCCAATCAGTGATGGAGGAACAGAGAGGAGAGGGGCCAATCCTTGTGAGGAAGGGTGATTTAAAGTCACTGCTCTCTGTAGGGAGAAGATTGTGAGCTGAGTGATCAGTGGTTCAATCAGTTCTCGTTCTATAGAGCCGGCATGTGACAGCTGCAGTATCACACACTGGCTCTAAGTATCAGGTAGAGTATATGTTATTCTCCCAATATTTCTAATTTAACCCAAATTTTCTGTAAAAAAATGCATTGAAATAATTTTAGTGCACAGCAACACAATATAATATCCGATATAATATCCACATGGAACAAGGATCGCACCTTCTAGTGTGTGTGGAATCTCTTCCAGCGCAACATGACAATTGACTGACGAAGAGTAAACAAATCCCCTTCTGCTGTAGCAGCCAGAAGACCCGTGCTGCCACTGATGTATAACATATGTTGGTGGCAGCGAGACGATTGAACCCAGTGAATTGAAGATGACCATTGTAAGTTATTGTGGCCATACACTGGTAGATTTTTGTGTAAGCATTCTCACAAAAAATCTCATCAGAACATTTGATAGTGCCATCAGAGACTTGGCAAATGTCTTTCGATACTTTGTTTTATTTTAACATTTAACTTTGAAATGAGTGGAGTTTCCTGGCAGAAAACCACATTCACTGTTAGAATTTCTTTTATTCAAGAAAATATTTTCCACCCTGCTCCTTCGATTTTTTCGTTACTATGGCTGAAAACGTTTATCAGTTTGAACCCAATAAATATTAGAATTCAAAAGAAATTTCTAAAAAAAATGTTTTGAGCACAATTCTTCTACAGTCAAAAGGTTTTCAAACTATTTATTTCACAAGTAAAGTTTTTATTGTTTGAAACCTTGACAATGACAAGTACATCGGACTGATCCGACTGATAGTCATAAACAGTCATGTGATATCCAAAACTGTGTTACAATGCAATAAACCAAAGGGGACACAATAACGAAAGTTGAATGGGTCCTAACATGAGAGACCGTATTCCATTTTATTGGTATCATATCTATTCACGTAGCTGGATGAAAAATAACTAATAATGTATACCTTAATTGGGTGGGTAAAAGGACCAACAGGTCTCATTATTGCTGCAAGGTTATCATGACCCCTGAACATTAGGAGAGGTGTAGATCAGGGAAGGTCTATTCCAAAGGCTTTTGTAGATACTCTGATCTAACGTGGATATCGGGGAAGACAACTGCGTATGAGGTGATATCATTGCCTGAAAGGAAGGAAGGTCAAGAGGACGCGAGGAGGCAAGAGTGGGAGAGGGTCCCAGGGAGGGAAGGAAAGAGGCGGATTACAGTATAGTGAAGAGCGAGAAGGAGTGGAGTTACCGCTTCAAAGCTTCACATGCTTCTGAATCTCTGAATAAATGCCACAACGTCCAGGTTTTAAGGTATCTGGACATGTCATCTCAGCTAGAGTAGATAACTTCCTCTATGGTTGATACTGTATCTATTCGGGAGAGCCACTCCCGGATTGTTGGTGGGGATGGCGACTTCCAGTGTCTAGGAATCACTTCTTATGCCGCATTCAGCAGGTGAATTGGGAGGGATTTTTTAGAAACATGGAGTGTTAGTCTCCTGTATTTGGACATTCAGGGAGCTTCCTAACAGTAGGGAGTCCATGCATGTTTTCAAGCTATTTCAAATGCAGATTAAATCACTTACAAATTATGGTTGCTCCTTGATGTTTAAAGATGTTAGTTTCCTGCAGAACCAGTTGGTCCTCTGAGCACTGGCCCTGAGATCCTTGTGTGTGTCTCCACAAATACACAGGCATAGCAAGGTAAGCTCTTCCCTGTTCCCACCGTGATGTAGATGGATAGCTACTGGAAACTGTGCTCTCCCTTGAGATCTTGTACTGGACAGGAAGTTCAGGGAAGCAGAACTGAGAGAGTTTGAGCTGTTTGAAACCGTAATGACTGTAAGTGCTTGGGCAAAAAAGTAAAGAAATGCTTTGCTGGGCAATGTATATTTGTTTGATGTGGATTCATTATCGAAAATAGTCTAATAGTTTAATGCTACTTTAATGCTGCAGTTTGTTCCAACTTTTGTTACTGGTACTTTTGCTGTAAAGCCTGTAAGTGTGGAAAAAATATACAAGTGATATTAAAAAAAGGAATTCATGTACCGAAAACTATCATTACACTTGTTAACTACGCACAGTTATTATAATGCAATATTATTCACAATAACGGTCCTTCCTTTACAAAAAGGACAGAAATACCGCTACGTCACATACCTACAATACAGCGCCGTGTTCAAGAACCAGACATTCATATTCTGCTCCTTTAATGTGCCTTACCACTTTAAGGTAAAGTTGTAGTCCAAGTTTAAGGAAAAACAAATCTGCAGAGAGGGATTTTAAAAGATCACATGGCTACCAAAATCATTTCTTTATGTCGGAGTGATACAGTTACACTAGAAAGAAGTGAGCACTTTGTGGGCCTTTCACAGACCTAATCCTGCATACATCTTATCGAAGATCAAACCTGTTCTTTGCACAAGCTTTTAAAAACACTTTCCAAAGTTATTAATAGTTTCAAATTGCCTGGATATGCTTTCCTGTGCTTAGGGGGGCCTTTGTTCCTTACAAATACTAATAGAAAGTTAACAGCAATACTTCAACTGTTTTCACTTTTTTGGAGGCAGAAGAAGAGTCATTAAGCTTGAAAAATCTCCTTTCTCAGAGATTACATCTCCTGGCCAGAGGAACGGGAATTAGACAGTATTTACATGATTTAAAGCTAATTTTATTGCATATCATGTATTCACCAGCTGCTTCTGGATCAAATATTCAGGGAATTATTTTATCATCTAAATGTCAGTAAAATGTAATAAAGCTATTATTTTACTTCACAAATTAATCTGGAAAACAATAGAGTTCATTTATAAAAACCAGAGCAAAGGAAAGTGGAGGTGTTACCTACATCAAAACTAAGAGCAGGAGCACATGGGCCATTCTTGGTAACTCAGTCACGCATCTAAAATTGCTATCAAGAGGCATGTAATAGCAAGTAATTGTCCATGGTCACATGGTGCTCCAAATGTGTCAGATTAATCGTTACTACATGCTACTACCTGCTACTACTAGCTACTACAGGCTACTACATGCTACTACATGTTACTACAGGCTACTCTAGGCCACTACAGGCTACTACATGCTATTACAGGCTACTGCAGGCTACTATAAGCTACTACAGATTGCTATATGCTACTACATGCTTCAGCATCCTAATATAGCCTACAACAGGTCACTGAATCGTACAACAGGCTACTACCAACCACTACAGGCTTCTTCTACATGCAACTAAAGGTTACTATATGTTACTGCAGGCTACTACATGATATTATAGGCTACAACAGGCTACTACATGCTACTACAAGTTACTATAGGCTGCTACATGCTGCTCTAGGCTACTATAAGCTACTTCAGCCTACTACAGGCTACCGCAGACTACTTGTGTAGCTTATTGCACAATGAGCCTTTGTTTAATTTGTGTAGTGATAGATTGCTACTCTGATTAAAGCTGAATGCTATCTATTTGCCCCTCTCCCTTATGCCCCTTCCAACACTTTATAATCATATTATACATTATACCTTTAATCCTGCAGTCTTCGGGCTGGTACAGTCATGTAGTGAGTCCTTCCTCTTCTTCCTCAGCAGTGGTGGTGAGTGGTCCCTCCTCCTTGGCTGAGCATCATTCAAGTAATGAGTGTCAGGGCTCAGGCACGCACAGGAAGTTCTCACAGGAAGTTGGTTGAATGACTCTGATCATAATGCAAGCCAAAAAACTTGGAACTTTAGAGGTGGAAAGGTACTATTGCGGGGGAATATCTGGATTAAAGGTGAGCATTGCAGCAAAAGCGTTTTTTTTATTATTTTAAGAGCAAGGCAGCCTGTAATCATAAAGTACAGCTTTAATATCTAACAATTATAGCAAATGGGCTCTTGAACTGGGCTTCCAGTGAACCCAGGGCACCATGGGCCCTCTGTGCAGCATTTAGGATCCACCCACTATCAGGGGGTAAGGAGGACCTGTAATGACATCTGACCAGACCAAAGTCACATGGAAAAGATTTCTTTATGGGTTGGGGTAAAAGTGTGCTCCTGTGGGAATGGGGGGAGGTGGTGGGGTGGGGTCATGAGCCTGGAGTCAGGCTTTAAAATAGTTAGTTACGGCAAATGGCACATTGTTATTATTCTTTGTATCACCTTCAAACACAATACAGAAGTGAGAGAGTACCTGCATGCCTATAGAACGTTCTATTATCGGCTTTATTTCACTGAGTTCCATACTTCTACAGTTTCCTCCCAAACATTGTGATAATTGTATCCAGCATAATAAAGATCCTTTATCCAAGTAATTTTCTCTTACATTCTCACATTTTTCAGTGTATTTTTAGATTAAGGAAATCATTAGTTCTAATATTATCTCTGGCTCATTATGTCTGTATAGGACTTGGACCTTCTCTTGTCAGTTCAGTATAAATGATATATGCCAGCTTATTTTTTTATTTTAATCATCTCTAAAAAGACAACAGAATATAATATGTTATGTGCATATTCATCAGCACCCATTGGCATAGACCACTGGTGTAGAGGCAAAGAATACTGTATAACAGACATAAAATGAAAAAGGAATGAGACTTTCCCATTCCTGTGAACCTGTGGTCAATGTAAAAGTCCTAAATGGCTAAAGGTACCTAGAGGTACCTGTATACCAGTCACATACCTTGCAGAGTTTCCTGGAAGAACTTAAACCCATAGTGTACTATTATAAAAATATTTACCAGCTCCTTTGGTTGTGCTTCATCTGCTATGACATACTGCATGCCAGTCCCAAGCCCCTGTAAATGGGGAGGGTTGAGGAAAGAGACCTACCTTGTAAAAAAAACTTGCCAAGAAAATTCTACCAAAAAGGCCCTCAACTATATTAGATATGGTGCCCAGAGAGATAGACCACAGAATCACAGAACAACGTATATGAGTCATGACTGTACAGATACTGTATCATAAACATACACATGACTGTACCGGCTTTTGCCTCTTTTCTCACCTTTCTATTTAGTCCCACATTTTGTGGGTATCCTTATTGACACAATGAAGCAATGGAGGAAGCTAAAGCATGGGACCTGGTCCTTGCGTTCTATGAGCAGCTTTACTGCAATAAATCAATTAGTACACTGGGTGTGGTTTTATTCCCATTGGTAAGAGGTCTGGAGAATCTGCGTAGAGGTAGAAAGCCATCTACAACTCCGCCCCAACCTACATCACCCACCTCATCTCAAACCTTCCCCCATCGCTCTTACCATGACCTCCTGCTCTCCAGCTTTCTTGTCACCTCCTCGCATGCTCGCCTCCAGGATTTTTCAAGAGTGTCTCTCGCTCTGGAATTCCATACCCCAATTTGTCCGACTATCTCCTACTCTGTCCACCTTTAGGCGATCCTTGAAAGCTCATCTCTTCAGGGAGGCCTATTCCACCTCGATATAACAGTATTTTCAGTTCTTTGAATAAATCATCCCAAACAGTTATTACCTTTTGTATTACTTTTTGTATTACTTGCCCCTCTTACTAGATTGTAAGCTCTCACAAGCAGGGCCCTTCTACCTCCTGTACTGAAATTGTATTGTTAATTGTATTGTCGCCCTCAGTTTTGTAAAGCGCTGCGTAAACTGTTGGCGCTATACAAATCCTGTGTAATAATAATATATACTGTAAATAGTCCAATACATGCAGTTTTTCCATGTTTTGTCTTAAAAACTCTGTAAATACAGACGAATATCTGTTGATATGCCAGAAATCCAAGGAGCTCCTAACTTCATGTTTAGTCAGATATCTCTGATTTTGCTGCACTGAAATCCAAAGCACTGTTGTCAGCATGGCCTAAGTTCTCCTCTTCTGGGCCACAGAATGCAACCCCCCCACCCCTTATGATCAGGCCATTGATGAAAACACTGTATGGGATTTTAGTGCTGCAGCAGTGGAGTTGCCAGGATTTCTTTTTTGTTTTAAACATAAGATATTGGACTGTGCAAATATTGGCAAAAAATGTTTTGTTTTTTCCCCCAGACATACAAAGATGTTCCAGATGCTGGCTTTGTCATGCTGGTAGTTCATGAAGCCATTATATGAAGTCACTGCACTCTCATATGCCCCATATATGTCTGCAAGCATGGCTCATGGTCCAACCGTCTCAATGTGACTCTAGTTTCTCAAAGAAAACCCCCCACAAAGCATTGCTCCTGCAGTAGAAGATTGTGAAGAGATTATAGACCCCACCCTCGCTGTGAATCCCCACACCGATTTGTTAAAAATTCCTTAAATTCATACCATAATTTTAGCTGGGCCTTTGACATTACAGGGCTCCCTGTGTGGTGTTGGGCAGTCAATACTATAATATATAATATAATACTATTATTAGGGATGCACTGATACCGATACTAGTCATTACACGCCACCCTTAATGGGACTTCCGGTATTGGTATTCAGTATCAGCAAAAAAAAAATATCGTTACTCATACTCGATACTAGGGATGTCCCGATACTGATGCTAGCATCAGAATCTGGCCCGATACAGGGCATTTTGACATGAGGGGAAGTACTTGTACTTGTTCTTGGGCCTGAAAAGGTGGCTTCGGGACATCCCTACTCGATACCATAAAACCAGTATTGGTGCATCCCTAATTATTACAGGTATTTATATAACACCAACAAGTTACACAGCGCTTTACAGTGCACATTTACATAAGTCCCTGCCCTCAAGGAGCCTACAATATAAGGTCTCTATCTCACATGTATACATACATGGGCCAATTTAGATAGGAGCCAATTAACCTTCTAGCATGTCTATTGGAGTGTGGGAGGAAACCGACACAAGCACAGGGTGAACATGCAAACTCCTTGCAAATAGTGATCTGGCTGGGATTTAAACCAGGGACAACCAGTGCTGCAAGGCAGAAACGCTAACCACTACACCACTGTGCTCCTCACATAATGATGTATGAGTGGCGTTCAGTGCACCAGTACTATGAGCTCAGACCAGCAAGATGATGCACTCCTAGGAGGTGTGTCCATGACATGTTCAGTGCAGCAGTACTTTGACCCCAGATCGGCAAGATGACACACCCCTAGAGGGTTGGTCCATGACATGCTGGGCTTACAGGAAGGAGTTGAATGGTGTTGGCTGTTATTCACCCTGAAAGCGGGCAGTGATGTGTGGTGGACGAGGATGTGGAGGGCAGTGCTGGAGCATGAAGATGGTAAGTAATTTGAAACTATTTCTTTTAACAATGGGAAGATTTCAAAAAAACTTTTAAAAGTTGGAATTCTACTTTAAAAGTAGTTTCCTATTAAGAAGGCCATTCTGTACTTTGAATCTTATTTAGTTTATTCTGCCACCCACCGTTCTTTACATGGTGTCATAATGGTTTTCTATTCTGCCATCTCAACACATTTGTGGCTTTCATCACAGATGATAGAATGGCACAGCGACGCTCAATTAATTAATTTTGCCATAGTGTGGATGAGAGTACGGGCCATTAGGCTGATTATTTCATTTGGAATTGTCAGACTTGTGTAATCCTGTTTTCTCTTCTCTTACCCTCCTAGAATGGTATTGTCATTACTGTGAGGCTTTAGTAATTGGATCAAACAGCCTACATCAATCTCCTGCCAGTGAATTATCCACTACATAAAGGCTGGAGCACTCTGGGCATTTCATGCTTACACATTTATGATTGGCAATTTGTGCAGAATATCCCTGTACAATTTATTATCTAGAAGTAGAACACTCTACTAGAGCTGTAGGTTTGTGCTACTGCATCACCTACATAGTAACTAACATCAACAGAATTTCTTTCCTCTGAAAAGTCTATCTGTAGGCAAAACTTTTTTTTTTATTTTAGGTAGCTTGGGTAAGGGTTAATGTTAGTGGAAATCAAAAATGTTAGAATTGTCCCCAGAGGTGAGGGGCAATCATACAATGGGGACACCTGTACCAGAGACATCTTTCTGAGAGGGTAATACTGAGACATGTCAGCTGCTGAAATATTTGGTTAGCTTCGGATATTTCGTTATTTCGGGATTCGGATCCGAAATTCAATTTGGTTCGGGTTTTGGATTCGGACGAAATCCGAATTTTCGCTAGTTTCAGATAACTTTACGAATACCACAGAAAACCATATACAGATATTAATACTAAAGCTGAAGCTCCTAGATCCGAATGGCATTCGGGAGTCCGAATTTCCGAATACCATTCGGGAGATTTAGAAAGCAAAACGGGTCTGGGAGCCATATTAAAGCTGAGGCTTCTAGACCCATATATGCATAAAACTATACCTGGGGCTCCCAGACACGAATGGCATTTGGGAGCTCCCGAATGCAATTCAAAAATTCGGATTCAGACACATTTGGATGCATTAGACTGAAAAAGACATCTAATTGGCCAGATAAGTCACATGTCCGATTCAGTTTAGTTTTTGAACGAAATTCGGACGGGATCCAAAATTCGGAAACGGAAATTAGGAATCAGATGCATTCGGATGCATTGGGATTCGGAAATGTCTGGATTGGGAACGAATCACACATGTCTAGTAATACCTCCCTTAATTCGGCAGGTTTCCTTTAACCTTTTGTATCTCAGTGGCAGGAAACTAAATGACATGTCACTGACACACAATTCTTCCCCTCTCTCTTCCATAGTCATAAATGTGCACCCTTAACCAGTCTGAGAATGCATGTTTATCAAGGGGCGTAACTAGAAATCACAGGGCCCCATAGCAAGATTTTGTATGGGGCCCCCCCCC
>NW_017307367.1:66995-75688 GCF_000935625.1 Nanorana parkeri
GCCGTCGGGCTCTGGCCTCCTCCTCCTCCACCACCACCGCTGCCGGGCCCCGGCCTTCTCGACCACCTCTGCCGCTGTTCATCCTCCTCCACCAGTGCCGTCGCCATCTCCACTAGGCCCCGGCCTCCTCCACCGCCACCACCGCTGCCAGGCCTCGGCCTCCTCCACCGCCAGGGCTGTGGATTACATTACAGCCACGGTCATGTGACTTCCTGTTGTGGATCTTTCCGAAACGATAATTCGGACAGATAAGAAATCTGAATAACAAACCGAAACAAATTTCGGATCTGCAATCGGAAAAAAGATAGAAAATAACAATACGTATCGAGCCAAAATGAAACACATTTCTTGTGGGGTTATATGTCTAATAAATATGATTAGAAATTAACGAGGAACTGAACTCTGGAAGCTGTGCCACAGAAAAGGGGGCAGGGTACTTTTAACCAGTGTTATTAGTGGTCTCCTTATTGCTGACCATTTCCCATACTGACTTATCATCCCTTGTTCTGCTGGAGTTGGCCATCCTGGCAGAAACAGAGATTTGCTTCCTCATGTCAGAGACATCAGTAAGGAGAACAGTAAGCAGCATAGTAGTGACATTGCCAACCCTTACTCCAAATCTTCTGAAACAGCCATGCAGCAGTTCCTTAGATCTTACACTAATTATTATTATTATTATACAGGATTTATATAGTGCCAACAGTTTGCGCAGCGCTTTATATAAAGCTATGAATCTATAGGCGCCCACACATACCAGTAACTGCACTGCCTTTTTTAGGAGGAAATCAAGGCAAATGTAAATTTTTCAGGGTACTGCTTCTGCACAATTAACATTTATAAATGTTCTCTATAGCATGGCTAATCTTTACTTTTACAGGGTTATTCACACAAGGGTGAAGAGTTTGGAGAAGGCAGGAGAAGTGAACAATCTAGGACAACATAGCTGAACTGAATAGTGAGCTGAATTGGAGAACTTTTCCAAATCAGATATTTTGGCCTAGATTGTTAACTTCTCCTGCCTTCCCCAAACTCTTCACCCTTTTGTGACTAACCCTGTTAGAGTTCAATTCAACATTTCCCTCTGCCAACACATGATTTATTTTCACAGGGTAAAGAAAACAGAACCTGGTGGAACAAATAGAAATTAAACTGGTTCAAGGATCCAATATTTCTGACAGGTAGGTGCCCAATGTTAGGCATGGTGAAATTTTATGACCCACAAAGTGGATAGCAAAATGAGCAGGGGTGCTGGTGGCATAGTGCAATCTCATTACAGTTGCTCAATACTGTATTGACTTCCTGAGGACCGCCTTGACAGGCAGCCCATCAAGAGCCCAGCTCACTGGGTGACCTCTCCATGGGGCTGGTACTGTCCAGTAAAACAACTTACAGTTATTGCAGAGCACCCAACATGGTGCTTTCCCATGCGCCCCCTGCACTTCATCATGAGACATCACAGATCGCATGACTAATCCTAAATGATACATGTGCAAGCTTTGCTGTGGATGGTGCTTTGACAATACCTCCTCCTATGTGTTATAGTGTCCATGCCCACCGTGGTGGTTTCCAGCTCCTCCTGCTGCAGTCTCCATTATGTAAGAAAAAAAGAAATACAGCAGGAAATGTTGGAGCTCTCAAAATGGCCACTGTAGGCATGAAGGCATTGGAACACATGCAGAGATATAGCCAACAGAGATTGTGAGAGATATGAAATATAAGAAATATATGAGATATAAGAAACGGTCAGGTGGTTTAACTCTCCAACATCTATCAAAATCTTTAATATTCGTTTTGGGTGGGCTGACCCTGTAAGGTGCCCATAGAAATAAGATGCCAAGTGCCAAATGATTCTTTTGTATACATTCAGAGTGCCCGGTTTATCTCCGGGAACCATTATGATCAGCCAGGAAAATCCAATCTATCCAATTAGGTTTTCCCCTGAGACTGACCGACCATATGGTGTCTACAGAAGTTCAGAGTGGCCATAGATTCTTGATCCGACTGTACCGCTGGATCAGGTGACAATCATCTTATGTCTCTGGGCATCTTTAGGAATCAATGTAATTGTTATTTAAAAAACATTACTTTTCACACATTCCTCAAATTTCACCTCATGATAGAGACATGTACAAAATGACATCTACTCCTGTCTCTTACATGTCAGCCCTGTACAATTCCTCCTGAAATGTATCCACTTCTAACATGTTAACTTTACAAAGTGGCTTGACAGCTCGAAGAGAACTGATAAGTCAATTACGCGAATTTAATAAAACTCTGCACAGTGAGTAGAGTGACATGCAATAATAGATCACATGAGATGACAGATGTTGTGATGTACAGACGGCTCTGCTTCCTGGACAGAACCTGATACAGTAGCCCCAGCCCTTCAAAGACTCTCCTGTTGCTTTAATGACTATAAGTCACAGTGTTAAAGTCTAGACAGTTTAATATTGGTAATCACAATAACATGAACCCTAATGTCAGATAGACGTGACGGCCCTCCAAGTAAATTGCAATCAAGATCAAAAGAATCAGTATGACAAACCAAGTTTTGGTCTGGTCTGTTGCCTTTGTAATGAGAATATCTCAATCATATTGCTGCAGGCCACAACCAGTCGGCACCAGACTCATCGTTGTCCTACAGATTCTAGGGGCTGTATTCCAGATGTAATAAACTGCATTATGAAAATGTTTGGTTACTGAAAAAGTTTGTTTGTATTATTAAAGTATATGTAAAGACCAAACTTTACATATACTTGGGTGTCAGAGGACGCTTTGTAACCTCCTCTGTGGTGACAGGGTCAAAAGAGGAAAGTAACAAGTTTGATGGTGGGTCTGGTACATTAATAGGGGAAGATAACTGGACAGTGGCGATCTGATCCCGATTATTATTTTGTGGAATTCTTGCACTGCTTGTATCGTTTGCACAAACTTACCGGGACTTTTGCACAAGTTGGTTGAAAGATTCGTGGCATCGTTTGGATCACTGAATACTTTTATGAACTTTTAAAGCACTTTTCTAATATTTATGTATTTATTTAGTTATTTAAAGGTAGCGCTGGACAGTTTGTTCACTATTGTTTGAAAGAGGGACTACCACTCTTTGCACAGCAGCTGAATTATTTTTAGATAGTAGTAGGTAGCGCAGATCATATAGATAAGTATATTTATGCTTAACTGCCCTTGTCCAGCAGTCTTGTACGCAGCTTTGCTCTAATGTAGTTATAAGTCACAATACTTCTTCCTTCCTTGATCTTTCCTTCTTTTACACCTATTGAACCTGATTCATTAAACTATGATAAACGTATCATTTACAATGGCTTATTATATATTAAAGAGTTAAACTACTTATTAAAGAATACCTGTCATGAGAAAAATATGGGGCTGCCCATTTTTGCATTTTTCTGAAAATGCTAGTTGACTGTCGGTGTCTGGCTTTAATATTTCTGAGTTAAAGACCTGGAACTAACAAGCAGCATAGGGGCATAGATAACATAGGAAAACCTTTTATATAGCTTGTTCCAGGTTAGTGGCTCAAAGTATTTAAAGCAAAGCATCATTGTGGCTGCCAGGTAACTAGCATTTTCAAAATCAGGTATGACAGCCTCCATATTTCTTACATAACAGGTTTCCTTTAAGGCAAAGTATTTTTCCATACTGGATCCACTAGTGAAGATACAAATCCCTTGGCAAGTATTATAGCTCCGATATACTTTATGTATTTGATCTGTGTATTTAGATTTTCCTAAAGTTTAGCTTTTGGTGTGTTGTGACAAGCTGTTTTAGAGGAACCAAGGGTGTGGATGAGTTTGGGGTGGCACAGCATACGCATTATGACACACTTACCATTGGGAGTGCTCTCCTCCACCAATGCAAGGTCCAAAATCCCCACAACCACTCTATTGCCACCACTGCCATCTTCTTCCAGGTCTGGTGCCTTATTGCTTTGTCCAATGAGCCCTCGGGGGCTCCATAAGGGTTAACACCACCTTTTAGGAGGTTGTTTGTTCTTTATTTCTTAGCCCGTTGAGCTGGGTGCGGACCCCTGGTGGACCACCTGAACTTCTGTATACGTCTAGATAGTAATATTAAGATTTTATGTTTGAGGGGGTTTTTGTATTAGAGACATTTCAACCTCCATAGCTATGTACACTATATTGCCTAAAGTATTGGGACGCCTGCCTTTACACGCACATGAACTTTAATAGCATCCCAGTCTTAGTCTGTAGGGTTCAATATTGAGTTGAAACTGGATGCAGTAAGTGCCTTCTATGCAATAAGAGAAAAAAGCTGATCCTTGCAAGGTACAATTTGGGGACTTTTACAATGAGAAAGTCAGTCCTGTTTCTGTCAGTCCCGGCTAATTGTATATTGCTGTTCTATGCATCCAAAAGGGGTCCAAGATACGGTGTTGTTCCTATGTGTGTCTCTTTAGTGAGTGATATGTTTGACAACGTTTTCAATTTTATTAGTGAGTTGTTTTCACAATGGTGCTGTGTTTGTACTCTTTTATACTAAATAATATTTTTCTATATACTAATAAAGTAAGCCAATAGGCTAATTATTGAGACTGGTTGAAGTATAACCTCTTTTTTCCGCATCACTATCCTTCAGAGGCGGTATCTATTATTTTTGTATGCAAATAGGTTATCAATCATACCTATTGTTGTGTATTTTCAAGCACCATAGTGGTAGCGTTTTTTCTATTGAATATTGAGTTGGCCCACTCTTTTCAGCTATAACAGCTTCAACTCTTCTGGGAAGGCGTCCACAAGGATTAGGAGTGTGTCTATGGGAATGTTTGACCATTCTTCCAGAAGCGCAATTGTAAGGTCAGGTACTGATGTTGGACGAGAAGGCCGGGCTCGCAGACTCCGCTCTAATTGATCCCAAAGGTGTTGTATAGGGTTTAGGTCAGGACTCTGTGCAGGCCAGTCAAGTTCCTCCACCCCAAACTTGCTCATCGATGTCTTTATGGATGTTGCTTTTGTGCACTGGTGCACAGTCATGTTGCAACAGGAAGGGACCATCCCGAAACTGTTCCTACAAAGTTGGGAGCATGAAATTGTCCAAAATGTCTTGGTATGCTGATGCCTTAAGAGTTCCCTTCACTGGAACTAAGGGGGCCAAGCCCAACCCCTGAAAGACAACCCCACACCATAATCCCGCCTCCACCAAACTTTACACTTGGCACAAAGCAGTCAGGCAAGTACCGTTCTCCTGGCAACTGCCAAACCCAGACACGTCCATCAGCTCGCCAGACAGAGAAGCGTGATTTGTCACTCCAGAGATCATGTCTCCATTTCTCTAGAGTCCAGTGGTGGCGTGCTTTACACCACTGCATCCTATGCTTTGCATTGCACTTGGTGATATAAGGCTTGGATGCAGCTGCTCGGCCATGGAAACCCATTCTAATAAGCTCCCTACACACTGTTGTTGATGTTGATGTTGTTGCTGAGAGCCACACAAAGTTTGGAGGTCTGTAGCTATTGACTCTGCAGAGAGTTTGCGACTTTTGCGCACTATGCGCTTCAGCATGCGCTGTCATTTTACGTGGCCTACCACTTTGTGGCTGAGTTGCTGTTGCTCCCAGTTGCTTCCACTTTGTTATAATACCACTAACAGTTGACCTTGGAATATTTAGTAGCAAGGAAATTTCACGGATGGACTTATTGCACAGGTGGCAACCTATCACGGTACCACGCTTGAATTCACTGAGCTCCTGAGAGCGACCCATTCTTTCAAAAATGTCTGTAGAAGCATCTGCATGCCTAGGTATTTGATTGTATACAACTGTGGCCATGGAAGTGATTGGAACACCTGAATCCAATGATTTGGAGGGGTGTCCCAATACTTTTGCCAATATAGTGTATTTATTGATGTTATAATTACAGGAGAAAACAGTATTCAACAAGCCTGGCAGAAGTAGATTTTGACTATATTATACTCAGCATTATATTATATTGCTTCTTGCTGAAGTGCTTTAAGAGGAAGATAAGCTTAAAATGAACAGGTTCTATGCAATCCGATCCTCCTAAAAAGCTATTGGCTGTTAGTTTTGAAGCCCCAGATAGCAGGACATTAGTCAAATCACTGAAAGTAGTAGTCTATGCAGTCAAATGTGTAAAACACCCATTCCTGGCCATCACTTGAACCTTTTACAGCTTCCCAAGGCAATGCAACTTTTTAAAATACTCACATGAATTTCTAATAACACAATATGTAAGAACATACGGCGGAAAGTGCTGTGTGTAGTTTATCCCTTTCAGCTCCATGCATTTATGAGGATACACACTGATATTAATACACATTTATGTAAGTCAACTATAAAATGAAGCGGAATGTTTTCTTCTACAGCTGCTTTGATATGCGGCAGGAAATATTAATGTTTCCCTGAACAAGGGGCATTATTCTCTATTTCTAGGCTGACCTATTTTTCAAATAGAACCATTAAGTTTTTATTAATGGGACTAATGCTTTTCATCGAGCCTGAATTAAAATGGGAAAGGAGATGCTTAAGGGTAACCGGGTGATGAAAGGCAACATTAATATACAAAACCTGAAGCTGCTGTTTCCTATTTATAATGCCATATGCACATGTAAGTCATATTTAGGCTATAAACAGTGGCGCCTAGGGAGCATGGGCTACAGTTACTTTAGGAAAAGCAAAGGGCTCCAGATGGTTTAGCCATACTGAACTTTTTATGGGTAAGGGAAAATAATGGAAAGTGTGTTTTTGGTACAGTTATTGAGTTATTGTTGTAACACTGGCCTATACGTAGTTCATCATTAGAGATGAGCAGAGTTTTCATTTCCCCAAAATGTTGGCGAAAATCTGAACAATAATGCAGGGGTAGGCAACCTCGGCACTCTAGCTGTTGTAAAATTACAAGTCCCACGAGGCATTGCAAGACTCTGACACCCACAGGCATGACTCCCAGAGGCATAATCTTGCTGTCAGAAGCTTGCAGAAAGATCACACATGAGAATGAGGTGCATAATGGCGCATAAGTTCTTGCCATTGTGTGTACAACGTTTAGCTGTGTGCATGCGTTAGTTCATTCTAGTGGCTAGAATATTAAAGCAGGACTCCGGGTACATTTTTTAATAACCCTTGCAGTGAGGCTAGGTCCAAAAATAAAAAAAGTGATACTCACTCGATCCTCAGAGCCGGCTTGCTCTTAGACCAGTCACTGGACCCTCTCTCCCCCTCTGCTGCAGCAGTCTAAGACCCCTGAGGGCCCACCATATCCAGTGTGTTCCGGTGTGGTTTGAGCCTAGAACGCACTGGATCGCATGTGCGATCGCCCGCACTGAAACACGAGGCACAGGAATACCCTCCGTTCCAGTGCAGTACAATCGGGAAAAAAAATAGTGCATGCTCGAACCGCACCCGAACGCACTGGATATGGTGTGACTTGTCCCTGAATCATGATGTTCAAGTTCATAAGCAGCGTATCGTACCAGGGTAATGTACCATCACCTGAATTTCCTTGGCTTTATAGCTAAGCCCTAACAACAGCCATTCCACTATCTAATAGTACTCCCACTATGGCCAATAAAGGCATTCTCAATGGAGGGTGGAATGGCAGTTGGTGGAGCTTATCCATGAAGTTAAGGAAAATCAATCCCAAAATGTTATTAAATCAGATAGGGACATATAAAAGGATTCTCTGCCTAGTATAGGTAACAGCAGGCATCTTATGGTGTCAGCTCTTAGGCAGGACTATTACTTTAAAAATGTAAACAGATACAGCTTAAGATGATCTATTTACCATGTATAAAAAAAAATACAGTTTCTCTTTAACCAGTTGACATCCGCGGTGTTAAACCCCCTTCCCATCCAGGCCATTTTTCAGTATTCAGCGCTGCGGTACTTTGACTGACATTTATTCCGTCATGCAGCGCTGTACTGAAATGAATTTTATACCCTTTTTAAATTCTTAGTGCTTTCTATATATCCTCTTTATTTATCATTTTAAGACTTAAAGTAGAATTAAAGTTTAACTTTATTATATATGTATATATATATTAACTGTTAGTAAGCAGTAGAAATATGGAACAACATAAAAAAAGTTATCAAACAGATAAATACTTACCACTTTCTCCCGGCTGCAGTACACAGATACAAATGCTATGCAGGAGGATAATGTGGCTTGGGGCATGCGCAGTCCATATCACTGGCGGGGAGAGGAGGCGAGACACTGTGTCAGGGAATGCACGCAGCCGAGATGCATGCACGCCGGACAGACTCCGTGGGACAGAGAAGTCTGCACTGAATCAGAGAGCGGCACCAGCGCTGCAGGGCCTGCTGGAAACGGGTGGAAGGAAGAAGATGATCGCAGCGAGAGGCATCACATAATGTAAGTATTAAAAGCAGAATTACGAGGGGGAAAAAAATGTGATTTTATTGTCACTTTAAGAATACTGTACTTTCCCACAGCTTATTGGGCGGGTGGCCAATGGCCAATCCTTATTCAGAGGAGCTCGGTCTGAACCTGAGCTCATCCCTAGCCATGAGTGGGAAGACATGTGACTGCCATTATAGAATTAATAGTTGCTCAGGGTTTGATGTTTCATGCCTTCTCTTTTTTAATGCATCTCACAGTTTAAAGTATATCTAAACCAAAGAACAAACAAAATAATAATATTAATAATATTATTATTATTATTAATAATAATAATAATAATAT
>NW_017307367.1:75783-110172 GCF_000935625.1 Nanorana parkeri
GTAACGCATGTTTTATAGGGAGAACTGCAAACAAAGCTAACTTATAACATTTATTATATTATTATTAATAATTTTTTGTTGTTGTTGTTCTTGGGTTTAGATATACTTTCCTTACCCCATTCTGTCCGCCTATCTCCTACACTGCCCACCTTTAGGCAATCCTTAAAAACCCATCTCTTCAGGGAAGCCTATCTCATCTCAACATAACTGCCGTTTACTTCCTCAAATAACTCAATCTTAACAATTATTACCTTTTGTATCACTTGCCCCTCCTACTAATTGTAAGCTCTCACGAGTAGGGCCCTCCCAACCCTATTGTTCTGAAACTGTATTGTATTGTAAATTGTATTGTAACTGTACTATCTCCACTATTGCTGAGCAAATTGTTGGCGCTATATAAAGCCTGTATAATAATAATAACAGTCAGCAGAGAGCACAGGAAGTTATCAGCTCACAAGATTTCTGACAGCATCAATAGATCATTTTACTTACTGAACAGATATAACAAAAGACTTTCAATGGTATATTTGACTGACCAAAGGAGAGCAACTGGGAGAAGTTTATTGTTATGGTTGACATACATTACAGATTGATGGCCATTCTATATACTGTAGAGTATTGCAAGATATTCCATACAGTGGGGTTGCAGTAGAGGCTGTTCACTTAGCAAAGGTGAACGTTCGCAGATCTTAATGAATAAGGTGAAGGTTTTTTATGTGATTGCAAAAAAGCTATTTTTTAATTCCCTTGCATATTGTTGGGTATTGAATGGGAATACAGGTTCACTTTATTTATTCACATTCGCGTTGCTGAATGAACAGACTAATCCTTTAGTAAATCAGTCCCACATACTGCTTTAGTGCCTTTTATGCAAAATTGTGAACTTACAATATGCACATTACAATTCAAATAGAACTAATAAGTTCCAACTCACCCTATATCTGTTCATACAACTGCATCCAGTTTGTTATGTTGTGTTACGCATATTAAGGTTCCTGTACAATCTGTAAACCTACAAGTGTGGTACAGATCAATCATGCCGTCCATAAAACGCAGGTGCAGCTTTGCTCCCATTTGAACCACCACACTCTAAAAACTAGGATTTGTTGTTGTCGCTGAATGGAGAAATCAATCTGGAAGTCAAATAGTCAAAAAATATCTTGGCACCTTTTTTTTTGTTGCCCGTCCATTTTTTTTTTTTTCTTTCCTTGACATTTTCTGGGTCGTTTGTCTTCAACAATTGACGACTTCTAAAGATTCCTCCTACACGTGGGATAAAAGGAAACGACAAACTAAATATTTCTCTACAAAGCTTATACAACTGCCCACTGGAATTTTAAATAGTCCTTATTTCGTGTACTTTACATAATTTGTTACACTCAATATGAAACAGACGGCTAGTACAGCTGTAGAGCACGTGTGAGATCTGCAGGCTACGCTCACATACTACACGTGTTACCTGATCCGCATGGTTAACGATATCATTTACACGTTAACTTCGCACAAAATAGATGTAGAATGCGGATGGACTATCCCACGAGCTGAAAATAGCCAGAGTGGAATACTTACATTATGTACTGTGATTATGATGTGTGGGGATATTCCTTATGTATGTCATAGACATGTGTGATTCGTTTTGTTCCAAATAGAAATTCGGACAAATTATCCGAAATTCGGACACATCCTGTCCATATTTCGTTCAAAAACTAAAATGAATCGGACATGTGACTTTTCTAGCCAATCAGATGTGTTTTTCGGTTTAATGCATCCGAATGGGTCTGAACACGAATTTTCATTACAACAACATGGGAGCCATATACAGTATATACTGTACATATATACACTAAAGCTGGGGCATTCGGGATCCGAAATTCCGAATTGCAATGGGACCTCCCCAATGCCATTCGGGTCTGGGAGCCTCAGCTTTAGTAATATATCTTTATGGCTCACAGACCCGAATGGCATTCGGCATCCGAATTTCCGAATTGCATTTGGGAGCTCACGAATGCCATTCGGGTCTTGGAGCCTCAGCTTCAGTAATATATCTTTATGGCTCACAGACCCGAATGGCATTCGGGAGCTCCCGAATGTTTTTCAGAAATTCGGATCCCGAATGCCATTCGGGTCTCGGAGCCATATACGAATCCGAAACCTGAAACGAATTCTGAATCCCAAATTCCGAATTAACAAAATAGCCAAACCGAACCAAATTTTTCCGCAGCTTACATGTCTTATATGTAATATTGTATGTGTAACAATTATATATAAAGTGTATTAAAATATCACTTTGGAGCATACAGAAGACTTTTTTCCTGGGTCCTGGTCCTGTACTTCCAGCTTTCTCGCCTAGGCAACATTGACATCTCTCTATTTGCCCAAAGCCTTCTGGGATACTGAGATCCCACATTCCAGGAGGCTTCGGGCATATGTCAGGCAATTTCCCCACCACACTACATATGCTCCATGGCACGTCATCAAGGGCTATCTACAGGAAACAGAAAGAGACAGTTGGCCCCCTGATGACATCAGAATGAAGATGGCAGCACAGGACCTGGTGTGTTGGCACAGAATGGTGGCTTGCACAAGACAATGCTGAATACCCTGGGGCATGTGAGTATGTTTTTTAAGGACAACCCAGCAGACAAGGTAAGAAAAAAATTATTTTCATCTCTCAAACTTTTTTTAAACAATGAATCCAGATCAAGCAAATATACATTGCCCAGCAAAGTATTTCTTTACATTTCCACCCAAGCACTTATAGTCATCATGTCTCAGAACAGCTCCAACTCTCTGAGTTGAGATTACCTGAACTTCCTGTCCAGTACAAGTTGACAAGGGACAGCAGGGTCTCCAGCAGCTCTCATCTACTAGGCCAAAAAGGTGAGGTAGGCAGAGTGGGGAGCAGGGGAGTGGACTGCCTTGATGTGCCTGTGTGTTTGCTCTATAGGACCCTGCAATGGAAAGGAGCCTCCCTAAAACAGGATATCAGGGCCAGTGCTCAGGGGACCAGGTGATTATACAGGAAGCTAAAATATTTAAGCATCAAGAAGCAGCATCCATTGTAATGCTGGGCACACACCTTACAACCATCGCAAGATTATTGTGTACCGATCTCCCTTTGATCTCCTGTCACAGAGCAGCCGTGCTGGTCCTGTCCGTACCGGGCACAGCAGATCTCGGGATCTGCAACGGCAGTGACAGCTGCTGCTAATACCAGCGATCGGGCGTCTCTAGAGACGCCCGATCGCTTGAATGTAAAGCTCCCAGCCAGCCGTTTAATTACAATGGCCGAACAGGAAGCTATTCATCCGGGTCCGGCATCCTCTCGTCACTGACGAGAGAACGAACAGATTTTTCAAGCCCTGGATATTTTATATGTGCAGTCTCCTAGCAGCAGCTCTGACAGATTCATATTGCATGTATTCATGTTGGATAAGGCTGACATGACCAAAAGCAGAGTTCCGACACCTGGGGAATTTTTTGTAGTCTCAGAGATTTGAAGTCCTAGCTTTTAGAATATTCCAACCGCATAGCACATATGACCAACAGCTGAATGTGCAGAGAGAAGATTTTACACATTATAACAGCTTGAATTATTTCTTCTCTTCTGACTCTTTATGACCTTTACACACTTAACTGTTTTCCTGTAGTAAAACTCACGCATGTTACCAAATTAAAATGCATTTAAAGTATAAATCCCATTCCTTCTTATGTGGTTGGTTCACAATGCACCATGCACTGCAGTTTAGTTTGTTTTAATGGTACATTGCAGGGGCCCAGATAGGTGCGTTACTATGCCGCTTAGGGGTAAATGGACCCTAACTGTTTTACTTAATTGTTGTGATATGTCATGTTCAACTATATATGATAACTATTGGTAAACTGGGAGTGATCTAAGAACTCATGCCAGCATCCTAAAGCTCAACCCTTTTATTACTGTAATGAAGTCAGGCTACATATACAGTAATAAACATGCCTCTTTTTACTGCTAAATGCTGCAGCAAGGGTTAAGGTTATAGTAAAGGTCTAACATGTTCACCACTTCTTTCAAAGTGTTCCTTTCCCAAGTTTTCGATTTTTCCCTTAAGTGCTGGCCTGCCCATTCTAGTGTGACTCCTCTGCCTTGCAGCATCCTCTGGAGCCATCCTTTGGTGCGCATACTACAGGGGATGTGATGGGGCTGTCTTTGTCTACATGCACAGGCAGCCCGAGATCACTTCAAAGAAAAAAACACAGGGTACGCAGGCGTGCTGGTACAAGGCATGATGGGACTTTCAGTCCCACTAAATAAAATAGGGAATGAGTTAGTGACGTCATGTGTGCACTCTGCACGCACAGGACATTCAAGGAAGCGACACACAGGAAACAGGACTATGGGGGAGCAAAAATAAAGAAAGAGGTTTCAACTTAGTAGGAAGGAATTGTTTATTAGGCTTAGCTAGGAGTTATGTAGACTGATGTTGTTTTGTAATAATAAAAGGCTTTATTACTACTTTAAAATACTACGTGAGGGCAGCAGTAGTTGAGTTGGACTGCTGCTCTCACATACAAGCGGCAGCCAAGCTCTCCGACACAGCCCCTGAACACTGCAAGCAAGAACACTTGACTTGGAGCAGTGTAGAGGGGAGATTGTTGGACTACAGGAGAGCCAGGTCACTGCTTGTGTGTAGGAGTAGTGGTCGGACTCTCCTATAGTGCTGACAGCACATAGCAGATAAAAAAGAGGAAATATTCTTACTATAGCACTCAGCACGTATTTACCGCGAGGCAAACAAGGCGTTTACCTAGGGCGGCACCTTGCTGGGGGGCGGCCGCAGTCAAACGCCTTGTTATACGGTGTGGAAAGGGGGGGAGAGCAGGAGCCCGTTTTTGTTACGAGTGCAGGTCAGCCGGGGGGCGGGGCTGTTGGGGGCGGCCGAAGCGAGTCTTGCCTGGGGCAGCGAAAAACCGAGATACACCTAGATACCTAGATACTACTGATAGCACTGATGATTTACATTCATCCCTCCTCTCAGGGATTTTGCAGTCTAAGGCCCTATCTCACACATATTAGAGCTGATTTAGACAGGAGCAAACTAACCTACCAGCATGTCTTTGGAGTGTGGATAGAAACACAAGCAGACTCGATGCAGATAGTTTCCCAACCAGGATTTGAACTAAGGACCCCCAGCACTGCAAAGCAGAGGTGCTAACCACTAAGCCAATGTTCTGCTCTATATGTGTCCTGACATTCTGGCTTTAGACTTAGTTGAGCTTTAAAAAATTATGCATAAAAGCAACTCTCTTGCCCGACAGAGGTAGAGCATAGTACTGCAATCTAAATAGAATATGCCCCATAAAACCTAAATTAGGGTACATACATTTATGAAGATGGTCTGAGAAAAAATATTTGCAATTACTGCAACAATACTATAGTAAATATTTATATTTTTCTAAAGTAAGACTGAAATCTTTAAGTTCATAAAAGAATAATACAGAATAATAGAACATATTTAAATTAACAGCCTGCATGTGCAGCTCTGTGCTCACTTTCACAAGCTGGTTGTTCTTAGCTGCTTTACTTATAAAAGTCTATTGTTTACAGAGCTCAATAGCTCAAGAAGAAATGAATATACCTTAAGTGATTAAATCAGAGCAGTGACCCCCCTCCCCCTTGCTCCTTCTAAAATAACTCTCTCAAAGTTTTCAAAGAAAGCATGTCATCAAGGAGACAAATTTTGCTGTGTTGCAAGAGATGATTCTGACCTTGCCCTGAGACAGGAATGTCCCACTGTAAAACAGAAGTTTGTTGGTTCATAAGATGCATTCTCTGATTTTTAATAGATGGCTTAGATCTAATCCAAAAGCTATGGAAATTGCAAGTATCTCCAGGGGATTTAGGGGTCTATTCACGAAGCAGCTGAAGGATCTAGCCGTAGCTTCGGCTGATCATTCGGCTAGCTTCAGCCCCGGGACCCCTTCAGTTCAGTATAACCGAATGGCTGCTGTACGGGCTATTCACTAAAGCCCGTACAGCTCCCGGAGTGGGCCGGGCGGCTCAGTCGAGCTGAAGGCATATGCAACGGCTCGACTGAGCCAAGGTGAAAGCCGAAGCTGGCCGACAGCCTTCTTCTGACAGCTGGGCGGAGCCAGCCGTGATCTTATGGCTGGCTCCGGCCACTTGCAGATAAATCAGCGTCCCTGGTTACCTGCTAACCAGGGACACTGATCTCCAGACAGCCCAACTCTACCGGGTGCTCCGGGAGTCTCCCGCTCCCGGCCACCCAGGAGAGAAACACTTTCTCCAAGAAACCTCGAGCAGAGTAAACCTTTCACTGCTTTTTCTTTGTTTTTGTTTATACTGACATGAAGACGTTGGCTGCCGTCAGAATAAAAAAAAAAAAGATTTTCACCGTAGGAATGCATTGCTAGATTCCTATTGGCTATTTCAATTTGCAATAGCCAATAGCAAACTAGCTATTGCACCCGCCCACTGCTGCTGTCAATCAGCAGAGGGGTCCTGCAGTCCATCAGGTCCCCTCTAGTGATTGACAGCAACAGAGGGCGGGTGCAATAGCTAGTTTGCTATTGGCTATTGCAAATTGAAATAGCCAATAGGAATCTAACAATACATTCCTATGGCGAAAATGTATTTATTTATTTTTTGACAGCAGCAGAACCGCCCGCCAATAGAAAACAGTTGGGCGGAGCTAGCTGTCACTGCTAGCTCCGCACAATCGTTGTCTATTGTTTTTTTTCTACTTTTTTAACTATTTTCCTATTCTGCTCGGTCCCACAGAGGGGCCAAGCAGAACAGCCGAGCCGAATGCCGCTCAGCGGAGGTTCAGCTTAGCTTTCCAGATGTTGGATCGGCTGAGTCAAATTCCTTCTGCACTCTGGGTCGGCCGAAGCCACCTGATGTACGGCTGATTTCAGCCGATATACGGCTGGAATCAGCCATACCAGCCTGAAGTGAATAGCCGAACGCTGTTCGGCTCACTCCGCTTCGGGTCGGCTGCCTACAGCTCGGCCGTAGTGCCTTAGTACTTTTAGCTTGCTTTGTAGATTTTTATAGAACCATAGCACTATGAGGATGAGGTGCATTTAAATAGGAAATGTATCAATCTCATGGGAAGAGCATTGTTTTCAATTGGTCATAGTCTTGCAATGTAAAAAGGAGCTGTAAACCACAACTGTATAGCACTACAAAGCAGGAGGCAAAGCCTGAGTATGTAATAAACAAATTGATGAGATTATTTATGTTAAACTAAGCTATTTTATATGTATTTGTAAACAAAACAAAAAAAACTACAATCGCCTTACTATCTTTGCATTCGACTTTCATTGCTTAAAGATTTGGAAGATGTCCGCTGATAAGAATTTATCAGTTACTTAATTTACTTTGCCATATGAGATCCAAAAGCCTTTACTGAACAAAACATACATTCTATAAATGAATTAGGACAATTTTTTCATATACATAGAGTTTATCATTGATTCATCAACATCTGGTTCCTATAGTTTTGCAAACAAAGCTATATTTACCAGGAGAGTGGAGTGGCCATTGATCTAGGACTATAGTCTCCAGAAATCCAAGGGACGGAGATAAAAAGAAATGTGATATGTTTCTATTTCTATCAAATTAATACAGCATTGCTTATTTTTATACTGAGCTATCTTTAGCCTTTTCTTTAACTTTAAAGGAAAAGTATTACGCAATTCTAAATAGTCCACTGATTTTGTAAAGTAGATCAAAACCCTTAAAGGAAAATCGTTTTGTTGTTTTATTGTGTTTGTTAAAATATGCAGTCTTGCTGGGTTTTTTTTATTGGGGAGGGTGGGGGCTTTTAAACTTACTTTTTCAGGCGGGGAGCAGCTGAGAGCCATGCATAGTGTAGAGGCTATGGCAGACAACTTTCATTATGCATTGACCAGGCAGCCTGTAATTCGGGGGAACATGCAGCAAAGGGTGACAACTGTTGGAACGTCTTGCACAGCCTCACAGAGAAACACAAGCACACAGTCTGATATGCATGCTGTACATGGCTTGAAAAACAGGAAGGAAGCAGGAAGGAAGTGACAGCTTTATTCTCTACCATAGATATATAACAGAACTTATAAACACTGCCATCTTGTGACCGAAATTGTATACTGCAGAGGTTGTTGCTATAAACACAGTAATGTGTATTCTATCAACAACATTGCTCCTGTCACCATATGAAAGGCAGTACACTTGCTGGCAAGAAAAATTATAGTAAACATGAAAAGTAAAAAAATAAAGACTATGCTCAATATTATTTACCTGCTCTTTTTGCCGATGGCTTCTGCCAGAATACCTGAACGGAGCTGATTGGATATTATCCAGTTATGGTTTACTGTAAACTCATTGGTTTCACCTATACATCTAAAAAAAATTGAAAAGCCATAGTTTTGCTTTGAAGTTCCCACCCACCATAGAAAAAAAAGAAAACTTCGATTCCCTAATTGCTGCGTAACAAAGACATGACTGTAGGAGAAGAATGTTGGAATCCTCACAGTTTATAGATTTGTTTTGCCAATTGAAGGATTTTTTTTGTGTGGCTAGTTAGACATTTGCTATTTCCACGTTCATTAGTCATAAATTGATTTATCACACAAGACGGGATGATGCACACATGACACAGTAGAGACTGAAGTCAACAGGCTCAGTGGTAAAACAAGTGATCACATGGACAACACAGGCCACAGGACACACATTCCAGTTTTTCTAGTAAACATAGGCATATAAAGTTTATTTTGTCTACTAATCTGTTGCTCTTAGGATGACAATATATTATTGAAAAATTTGAGTGTCACAACTTTTAACTTTCCAGGAGTTTTCAGAATGAATTATTTCCCCCCTTTTTTTTACTCCTAGAGTTGTGGCAATCCTAGCCAAACTGCAACTGGAATAAAGCATAGACAAATCTCACTCTACCTGTAATTCATCGTGATGAATCTATCCAGCTACGAGCAGCACAAGTTAGATTGGCCATACAAAGGTAGATTTTGGTATCAACAATAATACGAAAAATGTAATCAGAACATTTGATAATGCCATCAGAGACTTGACAAATGTCAAGAAATTTCATTTGATTTTAACATTTCATATCGAATGAATGGAGATTCCTGAACAAAAACCACATTCACTTGCGTTCATTTCCATCCTGCTTCTTTAATTTTTTTTCATCACTATGATCAAAAAAGATTGTCGATTTGACCCCATAAACTTTTAAAAGAAATTCTACTGGTATATGGACAGCTTTATCCACCAGGGTAACTTTTAAAAATGCGTGAAAACAGTTCATTTTTATACACCACATGGTCAAAAGTTTGATGACACCTGATCATTACACCTACTATATAGCCATAAAAGTATGTGGACAACACCCTGCAGATTACCGAGTTCAGGTGTTTCCATTGATGGGTGCTGTTAATGCTACTACAGATATTTTAGACAATTGCGCACTTCCAACCTTGTGGCAACAGTTCAGGAAGGTCCTTTTCTCTTCCAGCATAATTGTGTCCCCGTGTTCACAGCCAGGTTCATAAATATATGAGTTTAACAGTCTGGAGTGTGGAGGAACTCAAGTGGCCTACACACAGTTCTGACCTCAACCCTACTGAATACTATTGGGGTGAATAGGAATTGTGAGCCAGATCTTGTCTTGTCCAACTCAGTACCTCACCTCACAAATGACTTTGTGGCTCAATGAACACAAATTTATACATTACTGCCCTGTAAACCCACACACACATACACACACCCACAATGAACACAAGATTCCCACGAAATTTACCCAAGATTCACATATTTTTCTAATTGCATACAAGTGGTAAAATGTGTGAATCCTGGATAAAAGCTGTGTGACTCTTATGTGAAAACATTCCCTACAGTTTTAATAATGCCAGTGGTTGTCAAACATGTCTATGGATGGAATAAAGAGGAATCAGTGGACCTCATTTAAAATATGACATTACTTTTCAGGTACCTAAAACCTACTGCTCAATATCTGGCCATGAAAGCATGTATGCCTCCTCCCCAATAACCATCTATCTTTTGTGTCATCTTGCTAATATTAAACCCGTCCCTCCACTTAACATTAAAGCTGGACATGCACCTATAGATTATCTGCAGATTTCCTATGGTCAGATGGGAAAAGTGCAACAGATTCCTCCATCTATGCTAAACTATGTGGATGGAGGAATCTCCCACAGGGCCAAGCTTCCGTATCTTGCTAGTTTGCCCTGCTGGCTCTCAAAATATCTGAACAATCTGATTGGATGCAGGCATTGTTCAGGTGTTTTGACACCCAGCGGGGCCAACTAGCAAGATACTGAAGCTTGGCCCAGCGGGAGATTCCTCCATCCACACAGTTTAGCGTAGATGGAGGAATCTGTTGCACTTTTTGCATCTGACCATAGAAAATCTGCAGATATCTATAGGGGTGTGGTCAGCTTAACACATACAGTAGTTATCTTCTAAAATGTATCCTGAATCATGTACCATCAGGGTGGAAATATGGAACCTGCTATTGCTGGCTTCTTTTTGAAGGTGCAAGATCAAGGTCCTCGACTCAAAACAAGCATGCGTTTATCGGGTAGAAGGGTATCTAAAGTTGGAAAGGAAAACATGTTTTTTTAACATTTGTACAACTTAGACTTAATGGATTCAAATTGATGATTGTTTTCAACTATCAGATGACAAAAATCAAAGGAGCAGGATGGAAGCATTTTTCCCCAACCAACGAAATTCTAACAGTGAATGTAATTTTCATTCAAGAAACTCCACTCATTTCCAATATTGAATATTAAAATGAGAAATTCTGAATGAAATTAGTCAAGCCTCTGATGGCATTATCAAATGTTCTGATGAGATTTTTAATACGAACGTTTGGATGAAAATCCAGCAGTGTATGGCCAGTTTAACATACATGTGCTTGTTCCAGGTCAGCGACACACTTTTTACCAAAGAATAGGAATAACAGTCCTTCAAAAAATCAGAAGCCGCATCTCCCATATTTTTGCCTTTAGGCCTCGTTCACACTAGATGCAGTGCGTTCCGGGCCGATTCACTTTTTGGTGGGGCAGGAGGGGGCGTGGCGGTCCATTGAAGTGAATGGCCCTCTGGCCACAATGCGATCAGCCGCACGGGATCGCAAGGCACATTACGCCTGCGATCCAGCCTGGCCTGGTGCGATAAAAATAGTGCTTGCAGCATTTTGATAGCACTGGACCAGGCCACAGGCATAATGTGCCTTGTGATCCCGTGTGGCTGATTGCATTGCGGCTGGAGGGCCGTACCCAAAAAGTGAGCCGGCTGCAATGGGAGGCAGTGCATTCTGCCCAGAATCTGGCCGGAACGCACTGCATCTAGTGTGAATGAGGCCTTAGGGATTCTCTTCAACCAAGACACAATATCTTACAACTTTAACATTTATGACATCGTCATGTAAAACGCTATAAAAGTCTGTTTGCCGCCTTTCCAGTTTTCTCTTTATGCAGCTGTTTGACATAAAATGTGATGGGACCTTTATCCTTGCATGTATGGAATCTGGGAGAGAAGAAAGTATTATTTTCATGTAGTTTCCTTGGTGCGGACAAAGTGAATAGTAAAAATAAGTAATTGCCCCTAAATGTAACCTGCACGGTAATTAAGGTATAATGTATGTCAGCTGTTTGAAAATGATAACACCTCGATTGAGCCAACCTTGCCCAATGTCATTATCAGCTGTTTAAACCATTACCAGCAAAAATCATGAAGGCAAAACAAAAATTCATAGAGGCACATAATGACATGATAAAAGGAAGGTTTTCAAGACCTCCTGCAAAAAAAATCTGAAGCCTAACCGTCTGAACGGGGTTAAACAGCCAGCGCTGAGACTCTGATCTTCAACAAGCCATGATCAGAGCCGTACTCAACAAACAAAGACAAGGGTGTAACTATGAACCACGGGGTCCCAGAGAAAATACTACGGGGGTTCCTCCAATGACCACTCCACTACAGAGCACATTGCACTGATGGCCAATATATTGCTTCCATTAATATAGCCCCCTTCTCCGTTGGTGGCCAGCAACTTCTACTGCTCCCCTTATAATATCTCTCTTTACTCTGATGTTCGCTGGTGGGTAACCTTTAATGCCTCTGAATAAAAATAGAGGCTTTCAATAGTTTTGTGTGGAAAAATAGCGATTCCACACCAAAGCGACACTAACTTTTTTTTTACTGAATGTTTTGATGTGAAAATGATCATGAACTGAAATGACATGCTTATACAAAAAACCTTCATGTGGCTTTGTGAATTGACTCGTGTTACTATTTCAGTTCTGATAAATGATGATAAATGAATGTTTGGCTGTGCTGTAATAACCATGTGTTAACAGTTATAAATGCTGAAGATTAACGGGCAAAAATATCTGTCGTTAAAACCCAGCACCAAAAACAGCCATGCCAGTTTTCATTAGCTAAAAACTAGCATAATATATATTTACATGTTAACCCTTTTGCTGCCAAAGCCTTTTTGCCATTTCTTTTTTGCACACATGTTATAATCCACATTTCTGGTCTGAAAATTACTTAAAACCCCCAAACATTATACATTTTCTGAAAGGAAAGACCCTGTAGAATAAAATGTTGGCAGTTGCAATTTTTATGTTGTATGATATTAGTGCAACTCTTTATGAAACTCAAACATTTTGTAAAAAATGCATTTAGGTTAATTTTAGTGCCCAAAAACACAATATAATACCCATTTCTTTGTGTTTGTCTGTGAAACGGCAACCCCAAGTGACACTTCATTAAGTTCTATGGGCTCACTGTGGTGCAATGCCCACAGTACCTCGTCTTGCTGAGTTCCGCTTAAAAAAAGTACTGCATTAAGCTGGCCACAGTGGTGTGATTTGTGCCCCCGCCCATGACTCAGTAAATTGCTTGGTCTTGCATTTGGGCTACACTAGAAGAAACGGCCAGCACAGCCCAAAATATGGTGTGAACAGACCCTCAGTTCTGGGGCTGCAGAAAAAGAAGACTCAGGACTCTGTGTCCTCAATCTCTTTCAGACCCCTGATATTTCCCCAAAGCCCCTGACAGTAGAGTAAAAAAAAAAAAAAAGAATGATTTAAAAATATCTAAAAAATAGTAAAAAAAGAAATAAAACCCCCATCCTCCCCATTACACACACACACACACACATGACATACATGTACAACAGTGTGCACCATATTATGGTATGTGTTACATCACAAAGCTTGAATTTTTTTTAACTTTTTAAAATAACATTAATTGATCTGTGACTGCGATGAGTCATCTGCAGCGTCCTGTCATTGGTAGGCGGGGCTTGCCTCGTATTGGAGTCCCGGCATGTTGTGTTGTGATTAAATGGATGCCTGCATCACTTTCTCAGAACACACAGCAACACAGCACACAAACAGCACCCCAGATCAGAAGTTAACACAACACATACTAACGTGTGAGAGGAAGCTCTAATTTTTTAGCATAAGTTGCTTATTTACAGTTTTGCGTTCCTTTGTTTTGTTATACTGTTTTTAAAAAGGTACAATTTAAAATGTACAAATATTTGTTATTTATAAACTGAGGGTTAGTTCACACCATATGCAGTGCATTCCGGTCCGACTCACTTTTTAGTGGGGCAGGAGGGGGCGTTGAAGTGAATTGAAGTGAATGGCACCGTAGCCACGCCTGCCAGCCGCAATGCAATTGCCCGCACGGGATCGCAAGGCACATTGTGCCTGCGGTCCGGTGCGATCAAAATGCTGCAGCACTATTTTGATCACACTGCACCAGACCGGACCACAGGCACAATGTGCCTTGCAATACCGTGCAGGCAATCGCATTGCGGCCGGAGGGCGTGGCTAAGGTGCCATTCACTTCAATGGCCCGCCACGCCCCTTCCTGCCCCACCAAAAAGTGAGCCGGCCGCAATGCGATGCAGTCTGTTCCGCCCAGAATCGGACCAGAACGCACTGCATATGATGTGAACTAACCCTCAATACAGTTTTATCTTTTAGATTTAGTAGAAATCTTGTAAATTAGTTTTTTTTTGTGTGCACTGATTTTAGTGTATTTTTATTAAAAATATTGATTTCATAAACATTTGTGCAACTGTCGCAAGAGTGTTGTGGGACCTAGAAAATTAGTAGCACCATCTTTTTATTCTACAGGTCCCGGGCTTTCAGATAATATATGGTTTGGGGGTCCTACAAACTATAATAGATGCAGTTGAAAATTAAAACAAAAAGGTGAAAATTGTATAAATGGTCTGGCCAGCTGAGGTCAAAAGTGTAGGGCCTGCCAGTGAAAGGGTTAAATGGAATGTACAGCCTTTCCAATAATTTCTAATTATAGATGTGCACGGGGACAGCAATATTTACTCATTACAAATGCAGCTTAGGCTTCCTGCTTTGTTGGACAGTGGTTGTGTTTTCCTGCTCCTTCTCCCAGCTCAAGTCAATGGCTGCGGGCACACAGGTAATTGTTAGTTGTTGAAGGAGTTCACAGCATATACTAGGTAACCTTGGCAATTCAGCTGTTGTGGAACTACAAGTCCCATGAGGCGTTGCAAGATTCTGACAGGCACAGGCTTGACTCCCAGAGTCATTTTGGGATTTGTAGTTTCAGCACAACCGGAGTGCCGAGGTTGCTACCCCTGGCATATACTATCCTGTTATACCATCAGTTTTGTATAACAGGATATTGTACAAGCTCTGCAATCAAAGCTTGAAAAAATCCCTTTTATGTAGTACTGCCTTCTGTCTACCGATTACTTTCATCAACCTCCTGGATTCCCAGTGTGCTTTGCATCTCTTTCCCTGCTGCTCGATTTCTCAAGACTACATCCCATCATCCATTGCTTCCAGCAAGCAATGATAATGTTACATTGTCCAGATGTTGAGTTGTAGTTCAAAAGGAAGGCTCTGTGAGAGTTATGACACAATGAAGTGCATATTCACAGGACTGAGTGAAATGGGGAAGTACATGTTCTGGGCATCTTCAATAAGTAAGTTTAAAAACCTCTAGATGGATATGGTTATTAGGAGTGGGATAGAACTTATGGAAATTCAATACACTGTATAATTATATAGTATTCGACCTTAAATACCCTTTAGAAAAATTGCGTAATCACTTGATTTGCCTTACAACTGATTATACATGATTGTTAAGTGATTGAAATCAATTTTTCCGAAGCAATTTCTCTAGAAAATATCCAGAAGCGAAAGGTGAAGTGTTATGCTCGCTGCTTGCTACCGTAGAAAATGTAGTATGGTTTATAGCACAGTCCTGTTATTGTTATCTTACTGTGCTTTATGTTTTCATATATTGATAAAGATTTTACTGCCATTGAATACAGTAATACCTTGGTTTACGAGCATAATTTGTTCCGGAAGCATACTTGTAATCCAAATCACTTGTATATCAAAGCGAATTTCCCCATAGGAAATAATGGAAATTCAGATGATTCGTTCCACAACCCAAAAATATTCATATAAAAATGATTACAATACTGTACTGTAATATAATGTACAAAATATAAAGAAAAATAAACTGATTACCGGTACCTTCGTGGCTGGTGTGAGGGGGACAGGAGAGAGGAGGATTATTGTGGTGTAGGACGACTTTCACTATCACTAACGAAATCACTGCTATCTCTTGGCTCAATGGAATCTTTTTCATTTTGTGAAAACTTAACAAGGAATCTATTCAATGTGACATTGCATTGTCGTTAAACAGACTCATCGCTCGCACTGCTACAGCCTTATTCGGGTGGTGCTTTTCTACAGAATATGCTCTTATTGCAAGACATTGCTTGTATATCAAGGCAAAATGTTTTAGAAATGTTTGCTTGTCTTGCAAAACACTCTCAAACCAAGTTACTTGTAAACCAAGGTATTACTGTAGTATTATTTGTATTTTTAACAGGAAAATACATTCTACAACCTGCTGCCTCAATACAAACACATAAAAAAAAGTAGGTCAGCTTTTGTAATGGCCATACTTGTGTAACATTTCTAAAAAGAATTAAAACATTTTCTGAGAGAATTGTTGAGGTTGTAATTGCTGTTGTAATCAGCCCTTTGCAAGGCTGTAAAACATCACAGGAATTCACTTCAGTGTAATACAGCTTCCAATTAATCACATAATTCCACCCAAATCAATAAGCTAAAAAATTGATATGATTGCTCCCGATGTGACTGCTTTAGACTGATGGGATTGATCTCAATTGTTAAAATGTAACTCTGGGCAAAATAAAAAATTACATGCACTATATTGCCAAAAGTATTGGGACGCCTGCCTTTACACACACATGAAGTTTAATGGCATCACAGTCTTAGTCCGTAGGGTTCAATATTGAGTTGGCCCACCCTTTGCAGCTATAACAGCTTCAACTCTTTTGGGAAGGCGTCCACAAGGTTTAGGAGTGTGTCTATGGCAATGTTTGACCATTCTTCCAGAAGCGTATATGTGAGGTCAGGTACTGGTGTTGGAGGAGAAGGCCTGGCGCGCAGTCTCCACTCTCATTCATCCCAAAGGTGTTCTATTGGGTTGAGGTCAGGACTCACACAAAGTTGTCCAAAAATGTAGCATGAAATTGTCCAAAAATGTCTTGGTATGCTGATGCCTTAAGAGTTCCCTTCACAAGAACTAAGGGGCAAAGCCCAACCTCTGAAAAACAACTCCACACCATAATCCCCCCTCCACCAAACTTTACACTTGCCACAATGCAGTCAAGCAAGTACTGTTCTCCTGGCAACCGCCAAAACCAGACACGTCCATCGGATTGCCAGACAGAGAAGCGTGATTCATCACTCCAGAGAACATGTCTCCACTTCTCTAGAGTCCAGTGGCGGCGTGCTTTACACCACTGCATCCCACGCTTTGCATTGCACTTGGTGATGACTCTGCATACAGTTGGTGACTTCTGTGCACTGTGCGCTTCAACATGCGCTGACCCCGCTCTGTCATTTTACGCCTACCATTTTGTGTCTGAGTTGCTGTTGTTCCCAGTTGCTTCCACTTTGTTATAATACCACTAACAGGTGACCGTGGAATATTTAGTAGCAAGGAAATTTCACGGAACACCTGAATCCAATGATTTGGAGGAGTGTGTCAATACTTTTGGAAATATAGTGTATACAGTATGTTGTAGTCTGTCAGTAGCATTAAGTGATATTAAAGTCAAAATGCTTGTTTTTAATCAAAATGCTGATAAAATAATTTACAATGGATGCTGCTACTTGATGTTCAAGAATTTTAGTTTCCTGCAGGATCAGCTGGTCCCCTGAGCACTGGCCCTGATATTAGGGTGGCTCCTTTCTCTTGCATGGTCCTATGGAGCCACTCTTGTGTGTATTAGTAAGCTGTGTGTCTCCACAAACACAGGCACATCAAGGTAAGACACCCCACTCCTCCCTCCTAGGTAGTCCTCACTGAAAATGTACTATATTATTATTTTATCAGTCTGTTAAATACATTATTTTGAATAGAAAACTCTTGTCTTGAGTGTGAAGGAGTGCTTGATGCATGGAAATGCACACTAAATGTCTCCTATAGATAGTTGTATGTATGAAATTGACTGATAAAGCTGACTCCATATTCTAAATAAACCCATGTTTAATGGACCAAACTGTACTAATGCAGCAAGCACCTCTTTTATGATGATAAGTAACATGTTTCCTTTTATAATAATGATCCTACTAGATGCTTCCACTCATTGCCCCATCACACCAGGATACTCCTATTAACTTAAAAAGCTTACCTAGCCCTAAGAATGCTCTCCCTGACGTCATGTGCCAGCACTGTCACATGAGAGGGAGAGAAGCAAGCCACATGCTCCACCATACTCAGAAATACCATGTTTTTCTCTTGACTTCCAGTGGCCAAATTAGTTTCGTTTCGTTTTGTTTAGTTTCGGAATATCTGTTATTTCCTAATTCGTGTCCGAAACTCAATTCGGATTCGTACGAAATACGAATTTTCATTAGTTTCGGCACATTTTCGTAACTTTACGAACATTCGTTATGATGAAGTAAAAAAGCAAAAATACCTTTGTTAATATTGGAGTCGATAGTAGTTGTTTTTTTTATCCGAAATACGAAATTCCGTTAATGGATTTCGGATCCGAATTTCGTATTTCGGATAAAAAAAAAAACTACCATCAACTCCAATATATTAACAAAGGTATTTTGCTTTTTAACTTCAATATAACGAATGTTCGTAACGGAACGAAATTCCGTAAACGGAATTTCGTATTTCCTGCCTGTATTGTAATGCAACCCTCAGCAGCAGAAGAGAAAACCCCTGATTGGTCAACCAAACGAAATACGAATTCCGTTAACGGATTTCGTATCTGAATTTCGTATTTCGGATTAAAAAAAACTCATCAACTCCAATATTAACAAAGGTATTTTGCTTTTTAACTTCATCATAACGAATGTTCGTAACGGAACGAAATTCCGTTGTCGGAATTTCGTATTTCCTGCCTGTATTGTAATGCAACTCTCAGCAGCAGCGGTTCCGTATTTCGTATAAAAAAAAAAAATCTTGTCATGTTGTTCAACCTCATTTACAGGGGTAATATTAGTTCCCGTTTCAAAGAAATTTGGATCTGAAATTCGTTAACGGAATTTCGTATTTCGCATATAATTCGGAAACTGCAATTCGGATTTCGGATGCTTCCGAATTTACGAATTTCAGGGAAATTCATACGAATTTCGATTCGTAACAAAACGAGTCGCACATGTCTACTCTTCTCCTCCTGTAGCTTTTCATTTGTTAAAACCTATATCTTTCAATACACCTGCATATACACTCCGATCTCCTCAGGTCCAGATTTGACTCATACTCACTCAATCCTCTTATTTGGCAGCTTTCCCAGGCTCAGAGAAAACAAATGCTGCCCATTGTGTAAAACATCTTTAAAATAGTTTATTACCAGTAATAAATTGCACCTACAAGTTAAAAGAAAAATCGATCCTTCAGCTAACAGATCCAACGGTCCTCTCTACTCTTCAGCGTCCGTTTGTGACAATGTCACCTTGCCCCGCCCATCCAACACATTTTGTCATAGAGACTTCCTTTCAAGGGAAACGTGTATTGCATTGAGTGGTGATAGGGATAAACGCTGATTATTATTTGGGTTAATAGGAACGACCGACAGCTCGAATGTCATCTGAGTCAGCTGAGTCAGTATTCAAACTTGAATACCTGTATGATCAAAGTACAGGATTGCTTTAAGCAACCACTAACAAATAATGATAACTGTGCAAAACAGGTCTTTGCCACTACTGCCGTACTATGAATTAGCACCAACAAAAGTCTGTAACTTCTGTGTTTTTGTCTAACGAATATGCCAACTCATGCTTGGCACATTTAGCCGTTCTTACAATGACGTTTTCCAAGTTCAGTAATGATTCAATAGCCAATTAAAAAGAACACGATTAAGCTGTGCTTTCTCCGAGCAGCAAGTTACGGCTAAGAAAAGCAATATTTAATTGAATCCCTAGGAATGTGTTTCTTACTATGACTAAGTAATTATTAAAACAAAGATGAAACTACTGTGGACACAAACACTTGTATAGAACAAAGTTCATGACAAATTTCCATGTTGATCTAATGAAGAGAACGACTTGCACAACATCTGGGTGCTGTATGCAATGCAGTAATTTAAAGCCCTTCTGAAGAGCTTTGACATATGGTGTATTAAATGTACAACACTTTAGGAGCATACACGTGTACGTCTTCCGAAAATATGTTTTTCTTAAGCTGGATGGCTCCATCTGCACTTGTTTGTAATATATCTCTGCAATGACTGCCAGACAGTTTATATTCTGTTAATTCGGCTTTATAAGGTAACAGAAGAGCAATGATTTTGCACAAAGTGCAATAACCCCTAGCATCCACTGAGATTGGGGCTTACAGAAGTCAGATCAATGAAAGATAAATTCTGTTTAGCTGTTATAGACGCTGACCTCTTCTTTAGGCCTCACATCCGAACAGAGCAGATCTTGCCATATTAACCTCCATAAGATTTCCAAAATTCATTCCATCTTAATAAATAAAAAAGACATCACAAAGCTTCTAATTTACTCTCTTGTCATCTCTCACCTTGACTATTACTCTTTTCTCATTGGCCTACCTCTGCCCACCTCTGCCCAACGTATAAAAGACTAACAACATCATACAAAGCAATTCACAGCTCTGCCCCCGTCTACATCACCAACCTCATCTCAAAATTTCACCTAAAACATCTGCTCCTCCCAAGACCTCCTGCTCTCTAGCCTCCATGTCATCTGCTCCAATGCTCACCTCAGGACTTCTCCAGAGCCTTTCCCATCCTCTGAAAATCCATAACCCAATCTGTCTCTGGCTGTCTTTCTGTGATCCCTGAAAACTCACCTCTTCAGGAAAGCCTATCCCAAAAAACTGTATGTCTACTCCTTCAGTCAACTCAAATCTTTCTGTATCACCTGCCCCTCCTTGTAGATTGTAAGCTCTCATGAGCATGGTCCTTACAATCCTCTTGTATGGAATTGTCTTGTAACATTTCGTAAATTTGCCATATTTTGTAAAGTGCTGCACAGACTGTTGGCACTATATAAATCCTGAATAATAATAATAACAATAATAATGTATTGCTGCAAGTTACACTTTTCTATTTGCCTTATTAAGATACAAATTGTTTTACTAAATATTAGGGGTAAATATGATTATGTTTGGAGACAGCCATGGGGCCAAGGCATATTGAAGAAAAAATAACATTTACATGGCATACCATAAATAAAGCCATTGGTGAAAAACATCCATCACCCATCCAGAAATCCAGCAGCAGATCCCTACAGGCAATGACCACTTTTTGCTAACCCAAGAGAAAGTAAGTTGTCAAAACATAAGTAGAATTCATAAAGAGTGCCACAGACACTATTAAGAACTTTGTTGCACATATTTGCGACAAATAGCACTACGTGCAATTAATTAATGGGCACGACAGAAACATCTTAATGAATTTGTTGCTACTCTGACAAGGCAATCATTGCCAATTTACAGCATACAACATAGGTAGGGCCGTGCTGCTTTATTGAATTGCATGTCCTATATCTCTCACTGTATACTGTATACAGCCAATGAAACAGCTTTGCAAATATAAACTTTTACCATTTACCTTTATTTCCTTTAATCTGAAAGTTGTCATCAAGGGCCCCGCCATTACAAATCTACTTTAAGCTGTCTTTTTAAAACATGAGCATATTAATGCTAAAGTTAACCTATCAGTAAAAATCACACTTCAAATAATTCAGTAGAGCAGATGCCATCTCCTTTTTTTTCCAGGGATAAAAAACTGCAGTTCTCTAGCTCCCAGTCTAGATCACATGGGTTCTGGCTACCAATGAGTTCTATAGAGGGGTTTTTTTTTACATTTTTAATCAGCAGTTGGATACGAAGATAAAAAATCTGCCCTTGCGTACAAAGATCATTTTCAAACTAAACATTGAAACTAATGCATCAACACACACAGTGATAACAGTTTATATTAAACTCTTTCATTTGTTTACTTTACAAGGTCAAAAAGTTCCCTTTTTCAAGGAGGCTTTACATAAAAAAATACGAAGGCTGCCATTGCTGACCTTTACTCCTGAAAATGCTGATTTTCTGGCTGTCGTCCTGATCCAGCATTTTCAATAGTTCCCAAGGGACAAAACAGAGAAAAGTACGGAAATCAGGACATCAGATTTCACCCAGAATTAACTTAATGCATGATTTTCTGGACTGCTCAGAAAGTTCCAACCTATACTTCTTGTCCCCCCGAAGCCAACTGTTTTGTGTTGCTTCCTTTCTCCTCCAAGTTGACTGGCTAGCCGTCACATTAACATATTCAGAAGTAATAGGCACACAAGTCAGAGACTTAGGTGGTAGGTTGAAAAAGACTTTCCCTGCTTAACCCATGCAGTTGCTCAATACTGCTAGCAGTTTGGTTTTAGGTCCCCTGGACCTGCTCTAGGTGATCATCTGTAAGCAGAAAATACATTATTCCACATTATTTCACTTACTAAAATGCACTCACTGTGCAGGAAGAACAACAACAACCTGGTTAGCTTGCACTGGCAGGTAGGGTATTGTTTGGGTCACCATTACGATGACCTCTTAGAGCGCATGGTGAACTTAAAACCATGAACCTTGCTTGAAATTAGTACCAGAGTTGCATTAGCCACAGACTGTTACCTGGGCTGAAACTAGGAGACTGTAGTTTGGTTTTTAGACCCCCTGGAACCTTTTACTGCACACCAGAATATGCTACTAAGAGTCAGCAACATGATGCATGGCTGGCTGTGTACCAACCCTGTAAGCACAGCTGCCCTAGACCATGGTCTGTGTTGGCTATGCAGAAATCCATGTGTATTTTTACACAATAGGAGCCTAGAGCATTATATTATAGAACTTTATAGTTCTATGTATTGTGAAGATGGTACTTTACAGATTGTGTAACCGATGTGAAAGTATTTTACTTACTGAGCTGGTGATTACTATGCTATAATATGAGACATGGTAAATAAGGGCCTGTGATTAATTCTAAACTGCTTCTCTCCCCATACAAGTCTATGGGTTGGAAAGGCCACTTAAAGTAGGTCAAATGCAGGTTAGGAAGAAGTAATCTGCAAGTCAAATACACTTGTCAATGAATTCTGAAGAAACTCAGAAGCATCTCAAAAGCATGCTGCATTTGCCCATCGAAGCCTGCCGATACAGGCCCTAAATCCAACGTTTATTGTTTATGCAACATGCACTATACAATGAACAAACTTTCCCCCTCTGCTGATTAAAGATATGGCTGGGTCCAACAAAATATTTAACTGAGAAATTGGAATTTATGGACTTCATTTTACATGATCAAAGAAAACAACTAAGTGGGAATTTTTTTTATTGTACCGTATATACTCGAGTATAAGCCGAGTTTTTCAGCCCATTTTCTTTGCTGAAAAGTGCCCTCCTCGGCTTATACTCGAGTCAGCGTCTCGAGCTGGCCAGGTTTCTTCAAAAATCGGGGCAGTCTTCTAATAAATAAAAAAATCATTGATCAGTCAATGTGATGCTCCTGCCAGTGAACACAGTGCATTCAGTACCCATATAGTACAAATACTCCATGAAATTCTTAATAGGGATGAGCGATCTGAGTAAACTTCAGTTAGTTGGATGTTCAGTATTTTTTAGTAGTAGGGATGTTCAGATACCAAGTACCATACTCGGTACAAGTACGAGTACAAATACTTTTCCAGCTCCAAGACTAGGCCAGAGAAAAATTCCAAAGTTAGGAGGCAGCTGTCACTATTAAGGAGCATACGGAGCTCCTGGGATTTGTACAACTCTGTTTTAATGTATGATTTTTTTTTCATAAAAAAATATAAGAGATGCACCAATACCATTTTTTTAAGTAGAAGTACTGATATTTTTGTTTATTGTCATGTGACAGTTTTTCTAAAACAATACAGACTAATGATTTCAGGACAGTGGTGGAGCGCCAGAGCCAGGTCCCAGCTGCAACCACTGCAACCCTGGTAGTTCTCGTGAAAATAGCAAGTAAGTATTGGCACTGGTATCTGAACTGGTATCTGAACATCGCTAGTTAGTAGATATAAAAACACCCACACCTTAGAAAAAGTACTTTATTAAACATTTTTAAAAAATAACCTTGATGTAAATCCAAGGTCAATCATGTCGCCCAACAATGGAGATCCATCGTCAATTACAATGGGCTTACCCCACTGACATGATGATTTGCACCACACTGATCCCCTCCCACTGATACTCCTGTCACAAATGACAGTTTCCTAGTGCTGTTGGAATGTCAACACCGGGGGAACCTGGGTGACGACATTGAGGTCATGAGCCTATTTGGTTAACAATGTCACACAGGATCTCCACTGTCTTGTTTATAATGTGAAATAAGCCAATGGAAAATCATTCATTTGGTGGCAGTAGTTATACTGCTACTAAATGAACTATTTTCTGCTGCAGCAGCCTTAGGTTTATTGGGTATGCGAACTGGACAAATATGTCCTTTTAGTTCACCCGTTTGTCAAACTGGGAACAAGCTGGGTTTGGGTCAAACTCATGGTCGACCTAAACCCAAAACTCATTCCTATTCCTAATGCACTCAGGAGCCACATTATGTCCTGTAAAGGTCACATGTGTCCCTCCCTGTGAGAACACAGCTTCCAGTGCTGATGCTGCACCTCCTTTTAGTGACAGTGGTTCACAATGCCAAATACTTTTGGTAAGTTAAGGCACTCACACATGAAAGATTATTGTGGCCCACTCAAGCTCATGTTGAGGCCAGGAAGTGACTAAAAAGGTACACCAGGCCCAATCAGTCTCACGAATCACTAATGTACCCTTCCAAAAAAAATGATGGAAAAGGTGTCTGCTCTCACTACTGGGATATTTAAGACTTATACACTCATATATATTTTAGCAGGCACATAGAATCATCAATATCTCATCAGTACATACAGTATATTACAATGGCAAATCTCATGAGTTATATTAGGTTTAATGATGTGGTAGGGGGAGCATTCTACGTGTTTCTCAGATCTGGTTGATCTGCTTCATGGGTAGTACTGGTAGATTTGTCTTCTTAAACTTGCTAAGACAAATGTGTCAAGGCCATAGAGCTCAAGCTCAAAAATAGTAGGGGAATCACAAAGGGGGTATCCAAAAGCAACAAAGCAAGCATTTTATTATTTTTAGAAGGATATGGTTAACCAAGACATGTGTCCAGAGCTAATAAATTAAGAAATATATCTTCAAACAAATCTGGTTAACTAATATGCTCCCTTGCAATGTGATTTAATGCTTATTTGCATATACAACATATTTACTGTTTCACGGGACCTGTGAATGTCTAGACTGATATTCACAATTGTAACTTGTATATATCCAATTTCAATAAACAACTATTCATAATCACCACAGCAGGATAGAAACCGTGACTCTTACATCAATGATTGTACCATATGATCCAGCAGAGACAAATACATAATTGCTTCAGCCAGATCAGCCAGATCATCAAAATCAACAGATATTTTCTGTACTGGCTGAAATTCTTAGCAGGAAAAAAGAAAACCAATGCACCAATGGTAAGCTGGAATATATAACATTTCTGTTTTTGGATTTACATAGGCTTTAATCACCTGAAGAAGCTCAGGAGGAATATTTTGTTGTTTATTGCATGAAAGCGCTCCTTCTTTACTTCAAATATAAATTTGATTTGTAATGCTACCTTACCTATTAATTCACATGAAGGTTGAATGTAAATTATAGATTTATATTAAAGATAATGTAGGCTGAATTTCAAGTATTGGTCCATATTAGTCCCCATTCACACCTAGGCGCTTTGTAGATGAAACATTCAAGCAGAGGATTTCCATTGTTTTCAGTTGCCCCTGTTCACATCTGAGCATCCTGTCATCTGTAGCAAAACGCCTGTTGCTGGAAAAAGTACACTAGCTACTTTTCTGCAGATTTCTTTGGCCCCAAAGACTTCAATGGGAAGAACTGTAAACAGGCAACACAGGCATTTTCTAGCATGTTTTAAGCCTTTTGTCACATCTTTCATGCACAAGAACCAGCCCTCCTCTTTGCAAAAAACACTGGGGCACAAAATGGAGGAAAGCACAAGCTGAAAACCTGTGAAAAAACACTGTAGAAAGCGCTTAACAAACACACGTCGATGCACGTAAAAAAGCTCACAAATTGTATTTTTGGTGTGAACAAAGACTTAATAGCAATTTAAGAGATTTTTCCATATCCTTCTTATTATGGTCAGAACTAAAAAGTGCAAATATAAAAAAGTATATATTTTAGTTAGGAAAATATGAAATATTGCATTTAAAGATTATGTATTGTATTATTATATCCAGCTGGAGCTCTAGGCTGCTTCTCACATTGTTCAGTGCATCTTTGCTCCTTTTGTTAAAAAAAAAAGCCTGCTCATTAGCTCAATCTGAAATATACAAATACAAATGAATGAGTCGGAGGAGTGACTCGTTCCCTACATCCCCGTCACTAACTTAGAAAACGTCAGGTACAAGTACAAAAAAATCAAGTGTTTTAATTGCTAATTTGCAATGTTTTTTCTTTACATAAATAATGTTTAATTTATTGCAATGTCCATTTGAACATGCCTAGCGCATCCATATCCAAAGTCCTCCCTCCTGCCACGCCCTAGCCATCTTCTCTTCTGGGAATGTCTAATTGCAGCTAGTGCTGACCCAGTTCCTTTGAAGCTTGATTGACAGCTCTGAGTCTCCTGGGGCTGCTGGCTTCCACATACATACAAATGCAAACAACCATCGGGTGCGCCTACGTGCAAAAATGTAGGGGTCTATTCACAAAGCTGCCGTAGGCAGCCGAGTGAATAACCGACCCGAAGTGAAGTGAGCCGAGCAGAGTAAAACTTTCCGGGAGAAAGTGTTTCTCTCCCGGCCGGCCGCTATATAATAACGGAGCCGCTATATAATAACGGGAGACTCCCGGAGCATCCGGGAGAGTTGGACTGTCTGGGGATCAGCGTCCCTGGTTACCTGGTAACCAGGGACGCTGATCTGTCTGTGTAAGTGGCCGAAGACAGCTGTGAGATGGCTGGCCATGCGGCCAGCTTCACCTTTTACCTCGGCTCAGTCGAGCCGAAGCATATGCCTTCGGCTCGACTGAGCCCCTCGGCCAACTTCGGAAGCTGTACAGGCTATAGTGAATAGCCCGTACAGCAGCCCTTCGGTTCTACTGTCCTGGGGCCGAAGCTAGCCGAAGGATCAGCCAAAGCTACGGCTAGATCCTTCGGCAGCTTTGTGAATAGACCCCTTAAATTGTGCTACACATGTTACATATCAACACAAACATCGCAATAATTCTAGGGCCATCAATCACTGTTAATACTAAAGTGATGAGCAGTGAAAGCTTTAAAACATTGCCTTTGGGAAATTTTAGGTATTGTACTTTTTGTGGTTTCATGGGCGCACTCAATTTCAAGACTTGATATGTTTGGTGTCTATTTACCTGATGGGACCCTGTCTTTTATATTTTACCAAAAATGTGGGTATTATATTCTGTTTTTGTGCACTAAATTTCATTTTAGTGTATTTTATCCTAAAAATAAAAAAATACTGGTTTGATAAACATTTGTGCAAATATTGTATGACATAAATTGCAACTAGTTCTTTCAGATAATATATAATTGTTTTGGGGTTTTACATTGTTTTCTAGCCAAAAATTCAGATTTTATCACGTGTATGCAAATATTAAGAAATTGCTCTGGACGGCAAGTGGTTAAAGGTACAGCAATGCGTCACAGGTCCAGACTCACTTAATGGCAACCAAAGACACACAGTGTGTGTGTGTGTGTACCAAATCTAAACATAAACATGATATAAAAACATAAAAAATACAATGGAATAAAAGTGGCCCCCAAACCATTATAATTTCACTATAAGAAACTTGTGAGCCCTTAAGTGTGAAGAAACTGAAACTAAACTTTTAGCAGCAATTTTTACTAAGAATACATTATCAGCCTGAAATTTTGTAACCTACTTTACTTCAATGGAAAGTTTTTCAAGCATTCTATGTAGGGGTTCTACTACATACATGTATATATAGCGTGGTGCCGATATCATTAGTTGGGATTTGATTAGCAGACTTCTTTATCTGAAATGTGCCTGGCTGAGATACTATACCACACAAAGCTTTAATCACATTCGGGCTTTTCCATAATACTCGGTGGAATTTCCCTGCACTGAGAAAAGCTGTTTCGGAGCAATAAATTCCTTGAAATGTCCAGAGATAGCCTTCTGTTTCTATGCCGGGTTAATCATGAATCAGCACTTGTATATGGCCAGGGGAGAAGATAAAACATCATGATGCATTTTACATAGACTATTTATGAGAATAATACCAACAGCAATAAAAACATTGATTTATATATCATCAAAGGCCATAAGTGCCCATTTTATTAGTAGAACACTTTAATATAAGCAATCAGCTGAAACATATAATTTCCGCTGTCTTATTTTAAGTCTCTTAGTAGAAGATAATGACTTAGTTGGAGCTTTGATGCTCTTGGTGTTTGTAATGCAGTTTCACAGCGTGTAGTATTAACTGTCATTTAGTAAAAAGGCCATTAAATATAAATTACTAGTTAGTTTATGTACAAAAATTGTTAAATAACATTCATACATAAATATATAAAGCTTGGAAGAACTTGTTAGGGCAGTGTGTGCATAGTACAGTGGGAAGCGATACATTTTTCAACACTCTACTTTCTTTATGGTAATCAAAAGAAATGCTACCTAAAATACAAGTTATCAGAGCATAATTGTTGATATAGATGTAAAGAGATCCACTATAAGGCCAAAAGTTTGTGGTAAGCTTGTTGGACATCCTATTCCAAAATCATGGCCAACAATATGGAGTTGTCCACCCATTACAACTATAACAGCATGCATTCTATTGGGAAGGCTTTTCACAAGATTTTGGAGTTTGTCTATGGAAATTTGTGCCCACTCAGCCTAAAGAGCAATTGTGAGGTCAGGGACTGATATTGGGCAAAAAGACTGGCATCATTTGCATACCAATTCAGTTGTCAGTTGGGTGGGATCAGGGCTGTGTGGAAGTCACTCACATTCCTCTAACCAGACTTGTCAAACCTGGCCTTGTGCAATGAGGTGTAGTCATCGTAGAACAATAAAAGGCTTTCCCCAAACTGTTATTACAAGGTTGGGATTAGCAAGCACATGACTGGATATTCTTTGCAAATTGAATATCCCAAGCTAAGGGAAACTTCCCCTGCAAAGTGCAAATTCCCTTGCAAACTGAACAGCCATTTGCCTCTAGTAAATCAACCCCATAGTGCAGGGCTCAAAATTTCCACTCGCCCCCTCGCAATTTGCGAGTGAAAATTGCGTGGGGGCGAGTGGAAATGAAGCCATTGAGTCAGACACTCAGTCATGGGCAGAGTGTCAACTCCCGGAGGGATCTTAGATGACTCGCCCATATGCTGCTGCTCACAGCCGTACATCTTCCCATATTAAAGATGTCCGCATGATGGCAGCCATCTTTACTAAGGTCCGTTCTTGTATCCTAGCGACAGCATAACTTCCTGCCTGCGCACCGAGGATTATGGGAGCTGTAGTTTCACTTTTACAGCGCCACCGTGACAGTGGGTGAGTGTGTCACTTAGGGGGTATTCAGTTAGGTTTTATTGCTGCGGTGTGTCCCGTGGTCTGTCCCAGTGTTCTATCATCCAATCGGACCCGTAACTTTAATCCGATCTGATAAAGTCACGGGTCCGATGGAATGATAGAACACCATAACTTCAAAGACGTCACAATACAGGGGAAGCCCTGGGGGGGACTGGCAGACCACGGGAGGGGTCCCAGCAGCTTACTGTGCTGCAGGTCCCCTTCATGCAGCCTGAGCTGCAATAACTATGCATGGGATCAGAGTTAGTCTCAAGTGTCAGGCCCCTGCCAGCAGGTAATTGAGGGGGACATAGAGATGGGTCGGGGTGCCGTGTGCGTGTTGTGGGTGTATGTGTAATGCTCTGTGCATTGTGCTGTGGCTGTATGTGTAATGTCCTGTGCGTTGTGCTGTGGCTGTATGTGTAATGCTCTGTGTGTGTGCTGTGGCTGTATGTGTAATGCTCTGTACGTTGTGCTGTGGCTGTATGTGTAATGCCCTGTATGTTGTGCTGTGCCTGTATGTGTAACGCTCTGTACGTTGTGCCGTGGCTGTATGTGTAATGCTCTGTGTGTTGTGCTGTGGCTTTATGTGTAATGCTCTGTATGTTGTGCTGTGGCTGTATGTGTAATGCTCTGTATGTTGTGCTGTGGCTGTATGTGTAATGTCCTGTGCCCCATGCACAATGTGTGCATTGTGCCCTGTGTGTTTGCTTGTGTTATGCAGGACAACTGGTGGCGAGTAACTTTTAAGGCCTGGCTAGTAGCTCATGACCTGAAATTTTTAGCCCTGCCATAGTGTATACATAGCTGGCCCATAGCCACAAGATTTCAAATGCCTGTTTTATCACACCCTGTTTTTTAAACTACTGAATTCTGTTTAACCCCTTCGTGACTGACGACGTACAGTGTACGTCGCCAGCATCGGGGCTGTTTAAACAGACTCCCGGCGACTTTTAAGGTATGGGGGAGCATGTGATCTCCCCATCCTCCCACAAGAATACATAAAGCCTAAGGTAAAAAAGTCAGTTTTCTCTCAGACAACAAGTCAGATTCAAGTCTGGATTGGAATGTTAGAGGATTACTAAATTGTGCATCCTGTTGGTGCCTGGTTATGTAACAAATGCCTTCAGTTGCTTGGTTCTGCCAGTGCTGTGAATTGGTGTTTAACCTTAAAGTGTATTTCCACTTTTTCAGTCAAATTTGAGAACCCCCACTATATAAATAAACAGGAATTTACAGGAACAATAAATACACAGGAATAGCTGAGGATTAATCAGCAATGACAGTGTGCAACAGTCCCGTTTAAAGATGGCTCCTATGACGTCACCTCCTGTGTGGCTTCTCCAATGCGCATGCGTATATACGAATTGCGTTTGTATGTCTTTGACTCTGAGAATGGGTTTCAAGGATATACGCATAGATGCGCATGGCCCTCTGGGCACTCTGGGCATGTGCAGAACGTTTCTTACAGGGGAGAAGGGTTGCTTTAAATAAATGTAATAAGTTAAATATGGCTATGTGTAAGATATGTTTAACATTCTAAAATATTCAATTAACTCATTGAGACATTTCACTAATACGCAGTAACATTTGAAGTGTCCTTACCTGGTGGTTATTAGAAAACGACTTATAATGTACAGGTATAAATGGCTGCTTAACATCAGATTAATTCCTAGTACTAAAAATTTAATTCACCATTGATCCTCTTTTAATTAACTCGGTGCCAAAGCTTTCCAGCACTCATGCAAGCCTGTGTTTTATTGGAATTTCATTACCATTGTTTTTTAGCTAATAAGAAAATCTGCAACGTTCTGACTTGTTTAATGGTATCCTGGCAACGGAGATTGGTATTTCAATAAGCTTCCCCAAACAATTCAGCTTTCCCAGATTTGCATTTGTAATTAAAATATTGTACATACTGACACCAGAGGAGATGCAGGACCAGGAATTGAACTCGGTGCTAATTGATTTAACTAGTCGTAATTGCTTGGTAGGGGGCGTGGAGGAATATGCAATGTCGGCTGCACAGAAGAATGCGAACAATTGTGTAAGTCCATCATCATTTACGAGCATGAAATAACAACCTCTGACAAGGGCAGGCCCCTCCTGATGACTAATCCTACTTTACATGCAAATTATGGAATCACGGATCTTGACTTACCAGAAGAAGTCAGGGTACCATATAATTGCCAAGATCGATTTAAACAAATAATTGTTCTTTTTCTTCATCATCATCATAATAAATTCCGCTAAAAAAAACTATTCACGTTATAAAGCCCAATGCAATTTTAGAAAAACAAATCTCCCTGTAAAAAAAAAAAAGGACTTGTGGTCAACATGAAGGAGCATTAAAGCAGTCTTAGCAGATCACAAAACCCCAGCTGGTGCATGGTAGGTTTACCTATTATAAATGCCAACTGCAGCTAGTGAGCCTTACTGGCAGTGGTGCGATTTGCTACCCTCACTGTGTCTCCTTTAATTTAAAGGGTTTCTATGGTCAAAAAATAAATATGTATTTCTATTTTGAATTTCCATTGTGCTTTTTTCAGCTCTCTCAACTGAACTTTCAAGCCCTCGAATGTCTGGTGTCATAGCTGATCACATGTGCAGCACCATGGCAACTGCAATCCAAATAGAGGATAAGATGGCAGCTTCCTTGGCTGTAAGGGATAGAGGGTTGTAGTTCCGCTCTAATGGGACATATGCTTGCAGTATGTTTTTTTTAATGTAAAAATTCCCCTTGGGATGATAGAAACTAGGCATATAGGAGAAGGCAATTTGCCACTCAGTTGCCCTCTGAAAAGTGATCCACTGCGGACCGGTTTTTTAGAGTCTGCCATGTAAAAGAGGCCTTAGAGCAGCCCAGCTATGGCTTTTATCAGCGTTAGTTTTCCAAGCCCTTATCAGTCAGCCTCATGCCCTGATACAGCTTCATCCTGTGTAAACTCTAAATATACCTAAAAACATTATTAATTTAATATCCAGATCATAAAAAAAATCCATTCACTCAATGCCCTCTCTAACAAAAGATTGTGGTACAAATTTGCATGTGTTAATTGCGCAAATGTTTGTGACTTTGAAGGGGAAAGGGATAGTGTGTGCTTTCTAGAGACCCCAGAGCCAGTTCCTTTGGGGAAAAACAGTAACAATTGGCCAGGAAGATCTAGTCCAGCTAATTGACCCTCCTTTCAGAAGACCTGGGCAGAATATGTCCACTGTGGTCAGGTAGGGCCTGTAGACTTTCAGCCAAACTGTCGTAGAACTTGTTGTCTGTTCCCTTCAAATGCAATACTCCAAAAAGTTATCAACAGAACAAGGAGTATTAACCCTTTTTCAAAGCTACAGTCAGCTATTATTTCCTCTTTGTATACGATATAATAATAGCACTTTACATTTGCTAAAAACAAAGAGATAAGATACTCAATCTGCATGTATGTGATATAGGGTGACTTTAAAAACAAGGATCCTGATATGCAGTTCTGGCTAGTATAGGCTGGGGAACTATTAACAATGAGCAATTCTTCATGGAACAGAACTATTACAATGGGGAGCCTTTGATCTTTTCTGGCTCCTGTTGCCAATTGAACTTTGTCACCATGCACTGTCATCCACAAGGGAACACTTTTGTGTGGAGCAATCGACAGCAATTTTAGCCTGGCTCAGCTTTGAAGTGCCAGCATCAGCCGCTGCCCCAGCTTCTCCTTCTCTTTAACTATTTTTTTTTTTTACTTTTAGCGTCCTATCTGAAGTTTTGCTTTTCATATATAAAGGCAACCATGTTAAGATACCAGGACATCAAAAGCCATCTAAGCTGTGTATCTCCCATCATTAAAGTGTAATGTCCACTTCAAAGCACGCTGATTAGAGGATTGGCTAATTTACACATTTAGAGAAATTGCTAGCAGCAATGTACATAGTCACTGAACGTTGCTTTACAATTAGATATCACTTCTAAACCCTTCTAACATTCTGTGAAATTTAAGTCAGGCATTTATTTCAGTAACTTTTGGCTTTTTCGTAATTAAGTTTTTCAGTTTTACTTACTTTACACTTTTACTGTCATACAGCAGGTTTAGATATTACAGCTTGTGAATATGTATGTGGGGGGTCCATGTCAGAGTCTCTTAACACTATTATAATGTCTAAGACACACCAGATGCATTGGGGCTGTTTTTTTCCAGGACAGCCCCACACAAGACAAGGCAGTATGCCTTGTTTCAGAATGGCTCATGTCACACCACCGCCTTGCATGCAGTACTTTTTCAGAGCAGTGGGGAGTGGGGAGCGACATAGTACAACTGCTTCTCACCATGCTGTGCCCATAGAAATTTAATTTGAAAAATGTGTTTTTGGGACATTTATTAGATTTTTAAAAAATAGTTAATGGGGGTCAATTCGACAATTAATTTTTACCATACTCACAAAAAAATCAAAGTAGCAGGATGGAAAATTTTTGTCGAATGAACAAATTTTTTAACAGTGAATGTGGTTTTCGGGAAACTCCATCCATTCCAAAATCGAATGTTAAAATCAAATTAAATTTCAATGACATTTATAAAGCTTCTGATGGCATTATTTAATGTTCTGAAGAGATTTTTTGTATACAAGTTTGTATAAAATCTAGCAGTGTATGGCCACTTTTACTGAGTACCACTGGTGTGGGTAATCTTATATTAAGTTCCCCTTACCATATGTACACTTTTAAATCTATATAAATGTTTGCCAATCTATGAAATTTTTAAACAACTAAATATAATTCAATAATCAGTTTTATATATGATTTATTATTTATTAAAATTTGAACTGTTACAATGAATTTCTCCAAGGAGCAGCTGTATTATTATTATACAGGATTTATATAGCGCCAACAGTTTGCGCAGTGCTTTACAATATAAGGAAGACATTACAATTACATCACAATTCAAGACAAGATGGTAAGGAGGGCCCTGCCCTTGGGGCTTACAATCTAAAAGGGACACTTTAGAACAGTGGTTCTCAACCTGTGTAACCTCGGGACCCACATGTTTCCTTGGTCATTAAGGCGTGACCCAAAAATGATTTCATTTCTGAAACATTTTAATTTATTACACAAAACAACTTGTGCAGTATTCAGCAATATATATTTTGCTGAAAGTAAATGAATTAAAAAAA
>NW_017307367.1:110214-120497 GCF_000935625.1 Nanorana parkeri
CCCGGGCCATACCACTTTATCATAGAGCCCGGGGGAGGCCGGGAGAGAGGGGACAGTTTGACATTATGAGGTTCCACAGGCTGAACCACAAATTCCCCCTCTAGTTCTCTCTAATGCAGATGGGCCGGTCTATGCAGACATGACGCCGCGACCCACTGCAGAGGGTGTCGCGACCCACTTTTGGGTCGCGACCCACGAGTTGAGAACCACTGCTTTAGAATATTCCCAGGGCTACAAGTACCACTAGTTTAGAACTGCTAGTCTATACCACTGCTACTCAACCCTTTTAATTACCCCATTATTGTTAAAATTGTCAGTAATGTACCCCCTGGTGTATGCTAGTTTATACAAGTTACCCACTAAAATCAATTCCATGCTCAGCTTACCCCCTATCCAGACTATGCTGCTTATTTTAAATGATAAAGGACAATGAAGTGCTAAAATGATTTGCCTTTGCTGCAGAAATAAGTGCTATAGCTCTTTCTGCTATAAGTCAGATGACCAAGTGGAACCAAAGGGAGTGTAATGCGCCCTTGGTTTATGAGAGGTGAATGGATCACAGCTGCAGAACGAGGCAAGGAATAGTGCTGGGTATGGCAATCAGGCTAGAACCCCAGGCGTCTCTCTCAATCTGGACGGAGAGTGAGGGGTTTACGCATCATTTGCCACAAAGGAAAAGTATAAGGAGTGACCCTATATTTGTTTTTCAATTCGTAACACAACGGGGTCCGTATGCAGTAAAAGGAAACAGGAATGGATAATAGTAACAGTTTCTGAAGTATGGGAATATAATCAGGTTCAGGTAGCAATAGGGTTAAGGGTTAAGCCAGGGTATAAGCAGGTAACAACAGTCACTTTACCAAAAGCCTTTGATAATCAGATAGTCCAGCAGGCTAAATGCCAATCCCCCACCAGGTACAGTACTTGCAGTTTGGGGCTGAGTCCCCTGGTCTCCTGGGATGAAGTGGAGGTGACAGGAGTGAGGTAGCTGGAGATCCTGTAGTGCAGAGAGGGTTGTGAGGCTCCTGGGGTCTGTGGGGCATCAAACCCAATAGTGGAACGCTCTCACAGCGTTCATGGGAACCTTATATAGTCCGCAGACGCGGAAGTGGAGCCATGGAGCGTGACGTCACTTCCGCGAACCACGGTGGAGAGCAAGGAACCTCCCCTTCTGAGAGGGAAGCGCCCCACGTGACGCGGCCGATGCGTTCCACGCTGGGACGCAGACGGCTCGCGGATGGTAAGGACGTTACAGGGAGCTTTGAATATTAACTCTTGCAGGACAGTTATTTTCATAATCTCTGGTATTATATTATGAAGTTGTATGGTCATGATTGGGATGGGTATATTCTGCTATAGGCCCAATTTAGACTGTATATTAATTACCAGAACTTTGCAAAGATGGCCTTCAGCCTCTACAGACATGCAGTGTGTACACCACATCCATCTGACAGCCAAATCAGGAAGAAAATCTTAATGGGGCCCAGAGAGTTATTGAGGTTTTGGTGAGACATATTTGCCCATCTGTGTCCACTCAGTAACAAATGAATCTGCCTTTTCTTCTGAGATCTGATGCCTAGTGTCACATTCTGGCTTATTTTAAGCCAAATTCCACATTTTTGTTTTTAGTTATTGCCCAGTTCTTTAAAAAAACAATTTCTGCTTCAATACTCCCCTTCTTATCAGCTCTGTCTCTGCAGGCTCACTGCTCTGCAATTCAGAATTCGTCATCATCCAAGTTGAATAACGTTGGAATGAGAGCCCAAGGTATCAAGGAACTGCCCACCGGTGGTGCATATTCAGGCCACCCTGGACTCACAGAAGAATGTTGCAGAGAACATACATGGTGCTATTCTCTGCGGCATTGAGGACTGCCCACTGTTGGAGAAACAAGAGGAGGAAGAGGACCCTAATGTCATGTAATTGGACTGAAAATTCCAGGTAAAATGGGATACATGCAAAAATAAAATAAAGAAAAACCTGTAGCAGTGAATGGTTGAAATATGCTGAAAATAGTCTTATCTACTTTTTCCAAACCTAAGATTTGATGACAAATAATGTTTACAAATGACTCATAAGGGATGGCAAATGTATCTATTAAGAGCAGGCAATTTTGCTTTGTCTGATTGCCAAAATGTACTTAATTTTAATCATGGTTTTGCGTAATTTATTAGGCAGCCATGGAAGTGACTTTTTTTGGGGGTGAAATGCAGCAAAGCAACAATAACTATGCTTGCACATTGAAATAAACAAAATGCAGGAAGTAGTAAAGTGTTTCCGGGGTCATCATATTCATTCTTTATATGTGAATGGAGAGCCAGGTTGTAGCTAAGAGCATAGTAGGCGTGAATCTGAATCAGCCTTCTCAGCTGCCTTCTGTGAACCACAAAACAACTTCCTTCTATGCAATAGAGAAGAGGAGGAGAGCGGTTCTGTAGACTGAATCAGCAGAGCAGTCTAGGGCAGCCTTTCTCAACCAGGGGGCCTACTGGCTTCCACAGGGTTTCCCCGAAATGTTCACACACCTTCATTCCTGTAATGTGAAAATGGGATGTCTAATGGTAAGGGTGCTCCTAATGTGAAGGGAGACCCCACTTTTTTTTATGTTTCTGCATCAGGTCCACCCCTTAAATCTATACCAGACCCCTGTCTTGGATAATGTTCTGGTATGGATTTTGGAGGGACCAAGCGTTGTTTTTTACATTTACGTTCATTAATATTTTAGACTGTGATGCCTCAAGATTGTTACATAGTTACATAGTATTTGAGGTTGTATAGGTCCCTGAGTGTTCTCATTCTTAAGAGTACCTGTACCCTTGTACATTACGGTTTCTCAGGAAATCGTCCAAAAGCTTCTTGAATGATTCCAGACTATTTGCGGAAATCACTGCTTGAGGCAGCGAGTTCCATACCCTAACCGCGCGAACTGAGAAGCACTTCCTTCGCCCCTTGTGTTTGAATTTTTTTTCTACCAGTTTTAGGTGGTGGCCTCTAGTCTTTGTTACGGAATTAATTTTAAAGAGTTTGTTGCTAATGTTGCTATGACTATTGAACATTTTGAACCCGAAAATCATGTCCCCCCTTAATTTCCTTACTTCCAACGTAAACATATTTAAATTTAGTGGCCGTGTCTCATAGTTCTGGTCCTCCATCCCCTTGATGAGTTTGGTCGCCCTCTGCTGGACTTTCTCCAGCTCAAGGACATCCTTTCTGTGTACCGGTGCCCAAAACTGCCCCGCATACTCCAGGTGAGGCCAAACCAGTGATGTGTAGAGTGGCAAAATTATAGACTTGTCCCTGCAAAACATTCCCTTCTTGATGCAGGGCAGGATTCTACTAGCTTTGCTTACAGCAACTTGGCAATGTAATCTATTATTCAGTTTGTGGTCTACAATGACCCCCAGATCTTTCTCCATTTCCGACTTACCTAGCGGCATACCCATAATTTTATAACCCATTTGCCTATTTTAATCCCAAAGTGCATAACTTTGCATTAATCGACATTAAACCTCATCTGCCACATAGTTGCCCACTCCCCTATTTTATCCAGGTCCTCCTGCAATGTTACACTATCTTGGTCTGTTTCTATTACCCTCCCAATTTTGGTATCGTCAGCAAACACTGAGATATCACTGTTTACTCTGTCCCCGATGTTGTTAATAAACAGGTTGAAAAGCATGGGGCCCAGCACAGAACCCTGGGGCACACCGCTAATGATACTAGCCCAGTCTGAAAGGGCGCCATTTATTGATACTCTCTGTACCCGTTCCTGTAGCCAGTTCTCTATCCATGTACACACCCTTCCATCTATGCCCATAGCTCTCAGCTTGTATAGTAAGCGTTTGTGTGGTACCGTATCAAAAGCCTTTGAGAAATCCAGATATACCACATCCACAGACCTCTTTCCATCCAGATCTCTACTTACCCCCTCGTAAAAAGTCAGTAGGTTAGTCTGACAGGAACGATCTTTCCTAAACCCATGCTGATTGTCATTAACTATACCATTATCCTGAACAAATTCTACCAAGTAGTCCTTAATCATTCCCATCTAATCATTGTGAATACTTTTAAAGGGTGCCATGGCTGAAAAAGGATTGGGAAACACTGGCCTAGGGTGACAACGCTGCTCCTCCTTAGATACAGTACAGGGAGTAAGTTTTGTCATCCAAGCTGCAATATATTACATTTTAGTTTTTTTGAGTTTAAATATGTTTACAATTTTTAGAATATTTGAGACATTAGCATAGAAATTCAACTTACATATGTTTGAAATTGTTATTTTAAAAGAAAATGTAGGGTCATTTTATTATTATTGAATTATGCACTTATGGGCAGAGTATAAAGCCCTTTTAGGGCAGAATTAATGGTAACCGAGGTGAAGAAACTCCAGTTCTTAGTAATACTACATCTCAGGCTTCATGTGGTTAGAATGTTTTCCTTGTAGTACTGAAGTCCTGGGTTCAGTTCACACCTTGGCTATTATTATGTGCTTGGAGATTCTAATAATGACTGTGTTCTAACAATGACTTCGTCGGTTTTATCACACATTCCAAAACATACTCGCAGCTTAGCCAATTTCCATCCAAACTGCTAACTACTTTCCTGTCTCCTTTTCTATAGGAAGATTGGTCCTCATTTATGAAGGTGTTTGCGAGAAGACTTGTTCAGTCCTGATTGGTAATGATAAGACAACACAACTTGTGTGGTCTGAAAGACTGTGGTACATTATTATTGTAGGTATTTATATAACGCTGACGATTTACACAGCTCTTTACATAGCTGCACATTTACATCAGTCCCCACCCTCGAGGAGTTTACAGTCTAAGGTCCCTATTTCACACACATACTGGGCCAATCAACCTTTCAGCATGTCTTTGGAGTGTGGGAGGAAACCAATGTAAGCACAAGGAGAACATGAAAACTGTTTGCAGATAGTGTCCTGGCCGGGATTTGAATCAGGGACACCCAATGCTGCAAAGCAGAAGTGCTAAGCCACATGAAGCATATTTTCCAACTTTCTGAGGTGAGAAAGAGGGACACTTTAGCACAAAAAAAAAACAAAGGACAGACCCCACAGTGAAGCTGGCCATACACTGGTAGATTTTTGTACAAATGTTAATACAAAAAAATCTGGTCAGAACATTTGATCATGCCTCAGAGACTTTCATTATCATAAATGTGGTTTTAACATTCACTTTTACAATTTTGTTACTTCAAGAGAAATTTTCCATCCTGCTTCTTGGATTTCTTTTGTAACTACGATTAAAAACAATCGCTGATTTAACCCCATTAACTATTAGAAAATTGAATAAACATTCTGATTTTTTTTTCCAAATGCAGTTCTATTTGTAAATGGCCAGTATTTTACCTTAACTTTAACGATTGGTTGAAGCCAAAAAGGCTTTTTCACCACAATCTTTCCTTTAGCCTGCACTTACATGGGCATCCTGCATTTGTTTTAATGAAATTCAGATATATTGATTTGGGAAGAATAAAATAAGTTCTATTACCCAGATCACTTTCTCGTTTCTGCGTTTAAGGGCCTGTTCAGACCAGTTGCTGTGTTAAGGGTGCTGTGCCGATTCACTGGAAACAGCGTATCACACTGGAAACTTTTTTTCTTCATGCACAAAAAGAGAAAAGAACCGCACTTCATGGATACCATAAAATAGAATATTTATTAGTTTTGCTCCATCTTGGTCACACTCTAACTCCCCGCCATATAGCCGCACGACCCTAATGTGTTTCACCCATTGGGCTTAATCGTAAACAATTTGTTCTTGTTAGAACGTTATTCAAATGTCACAAATGACATTTTTTTCAGTTTTGCTGGGCAAAGCACAGTGTGGTGTATTGCATCTTACTACGCTGTGCTGAAAAAAAGTGTGGCAAGCATTTTCTTCAGTGCCTACCTCTGTGCTGATTAAAAATAAGAAAAATTGCCTTGTATCTGAACAAAAAAATAGGCCTGCATAGCCTAACGCACCTTGGGTGAACAGACCCTAAATGTACCCTTGTTTACATGTGTTCAGACAAATTCAGAGTATCTAATCTGCTATTTTAAATTATTGCATGCATTTATTTTCTTTTAAAACATTTAAAAGTGTCCTATATACCCATACGAAAAGCATATAAATGCATGTATGTCACTCCCAGTCTAAATGAGGCCTTACTGGCTTTTTACATTAACAAATGCAATCATTTCAAGGTTGGATTAAAGGTTTAGTGCAATATAACACTTCTGGAAGTTAAATAGTACATTTTATGTATAGAGGTCTCCACAATTCCTGGAGGAACAGTTGCTTCAAATGAGAGACAATTGGGATCTTGGCATGGAGCGTTTTTAAGCATCAAAGACCTGAATGCACGTTTAACCAAAACCGCTCCTATTTCTTTTTCGGTAAACAAAATCATTTTAGAAACGCAGCGTCGTAGCCCCCCAAAGCAGTAAGACTGCACGGTGATCACAAAACTCCCTGATTACATAAGGCTTCTAAAAGATCAGCTTTTTTTATCACATTTCATTTGCTTTCAGGAAACGCCCACACTTTATCATGTACGTCTTCACAACATTTTAATTTAAAAAAAAAAAAAGAAAAAGGGAGCCTGGCGGGGAGGCGTACTCGCCACGGGCAAGTATGACCGAGAAACCACTTAACAAACCACAAATTTCAGAGCCCGCGCCACATCTGCATTTTATCAGCTTTTTCCGGATAGTGTTACACTAAACAATTGTCTGCAGAGCGGTAGACAGCTGAGACTTTAAAGTGCAGAATTACTGAGAAAATGCTACAGATAAAAAAACAGCACATGTATCCTATCAGTGTAATGAAAGCAACCTGCAGCTAGCGCCATGGTGCCTTAGCTGTAAGTACCCTGTAGAGGAAGGCTTTCATTTAACTCATGAGAGGGAGGCGAAGGAACAGGAGACTAAAGGTCACTTAATAGCAGCTCTAATCAGCTAACAGAAATACCTTTGGAAAATATGAAAGGAGAAGAAAAAAAGTTGAAAGCTTAGTGTTTGGAAAACAAGCGCAGCAAATTCAGACAAGAGACCATGTCTGATCACACTGAGAGCTTCATTTCCTGCTGGAGGTAGGCCTAGTGGGTAGCGGGAGTGTGATAGACAAGGCTCTCAAAACAAGCCACTGGCCGGAATAGACTGGCATGGTCAGAACAATGGATGCTACTATGACAGTCTAAAATTCCATTCCTTGTTTATTATTTGTTTCAGCTCTACCTTTTCATTAGTTGCCAATGACCCCGATTTGCAGAAACAGTTTCAGGTTTTCCAGATTTGACCCTGGAAATGCTTGGCCCTAAAAACATTTCTGGTTATGAGCATTGATCCACTGGTGGTAAAATCCCTAAATCTGTTTATGCTATGTTGGCTTTTAAAATGATCTAAATGATAATCTGTTTAGGCTCTCAATAAAAGCTGTAAAACCAAATGTCAGAAGAATGTTATTAAACTTCTTTTTTACAGGTGGGAAGGGTTAGAACACCATCAAGTTTTTATTTCTGTCTAAAGAATTTTGTTTGAAAATAAGTATTTATGGAATGTTCATTCGATTTTCTAAAAGTTAATGGGGTCAAGTAGATGATTGACCACAATGATGAAAAAAATCAAAGGAGCAGGATGGAATATTTTCCTCGAATGCACAAATTTCTAACAGTAAGTGTGGTTTTTGTTCGGGAAACTTCACTAATTTCCGAAATCAAATGTTAAAATTAGGGATGCACTGATTTTGTTTTTTCGGTATCGAATGCGAGTACTGATATTTTTTTTGGTAATGTAATGACTCGCCACCTGGCTTCCTGATTAGTCGAGAAGCTGGCCAATCAGGAAGCCAGGAGGCGAGTCATTACACAGCGCCCAGCTTCCTAATTGGCTGGGAAGCCTGCTCCATGAAGCCGGCTTTCTGGCCAATCAGGAAGCCAGGAGGCGAGTCATTACACAGCGCCCAGCTTCCTAATTGGCTGGGAAGCCTGCTCCATGAAGCCGGCTTTCTGGCCAATCAGGAAGCAGAGGGGCAGGTAATGACTCGCTGCCTGGCTTCCTGATACCAGAATTTCGGGTATCGGGATAGGCATCGGAGCATTTGGGCAAGTACAAGTACTCGCCAAAATACTCTGTATCGCCACCAATAACGATACTAGTATCGGTTCATCCCTAGGTAAAATCAAACTAAATTTTAAATGAGATACGTTAAGTCTCTGATGGTGTTATGAAATATTGTGACAAGATTTTTTGTTTGAACATTCATATGAACATGTGATGTACTTGATCCATGACATATATGGATGTCATCAGTAGCTCCATGATTGCGGCTTTTATAAAGACGCTGTGGTTGCAGCAAACAGGCAATGAGACAATCACAGAGGATACTAACTGATCACCCTTTTGACTTGCTGGATACAGATCCAAATGTAGAAATGTTCCATTGAAAATATGTCATGGAAATGGTGCTGCCATTTCTACAGTGTCAACGGAACCTCATCTGATGCTGAGGAACTCAGAGAGCTGATCCAAATCTCTCTTCATCTTGGCAAAAAAAATGTGTACCTCTCAGTGAGTTCTGTCTGTCTCCATACCATGCATCCAGTGTGATGAACAGCTACTTTGACCATTACTGAGGTGAGGGGAGCCAGAAGTGGTGGGCCAAAGCCCCAACTTAGCGAAAAGAACCAGTTTTTTTGACAGGTAGAGGTGGTCAACACTAGGTGCCTGGATTCAACTCCTTCTGTCTGTTTATTTGGTTAGCTTTTGTACAGGTTTGAAGGCTTTATTTAGTCATAAAGTGGTTAAAATACCAAAATATCCAAAAGTATCTAAATACAAAAATAAAAATGTAATATACCAGTCCTTAGATGTGGTGACTGTATTCATTGTTACATGCTTTTCTCCTTTATTTTTACCAGGTGATCCTACCAGTAACACACTTTCTGTCCTAGGGTGACAAGGCTTACTCACATCAAATATCTATGGATAAGCAGCAATATAAACCTAGGACAGCATTACAAACATTTTCCCCTCTTCTCCAAAACGTAGAGGGGCGTGGTTTTGAAGTCCTCTGAGATAGCTGGGAACAATGTAACTGATAAGAGTGCAGTGTAGGCAAAGAGCGCAGGAATTTGTCAGATGAAAACAATTTCTGGCGGGATGAGCAGCTCACTGTTGCACTTGTAGAACAGATCTAAGAAAATACTTTCAATTATATATTTAACAGGTGCAAATAAAAGAAGTTCATTGCAATTGGATAAGCAAATATTGTCTATATACAAGATGCATATGTATGCTTATTTGGATCTTGGTGAGCTTTATGTATTTCTTCCAGATGTTTGCAGTAATCCAGCGTGAAACTTTGCCTCTGTGAAGAAGCTTCCCATAATAAAGACCAGTTACTGCTGCCCTCTCCTTGTGTGGGGTAACTGGTCTTGTCTCCTCCCCCTTTTGCAGTTTTCTGCAGGTAGCCTGTAGCGGGTGGGCCTGCTGGGTCCCTCCCACAGATCTGCTCTGTGCACAGGCTATATAAAACACAGTAATTATGTCTCTGCTACTTTTACATGTAATGTAATGTAATATGACATTTTGGAAAGGCATTTGATGCACACAAAGTGGTCTAATGTGCATTGTGGCTATTGAGGAGTAAATGTAAATAAAAGTTTTTGTGCCTGGAGTTCAGGTTGAACATATAGTGTATCATCATGAATTTAGAGTTGTTACTGCAGTGTCCATTTGATGTTACCTTTTACATGGTTTTTTTAATATTGTTGTTACTGAATTAAAGAAGAACGCCAGGATTTATTTTATTAACCATTGCAGTTGGCCTACCCCTGTACTGCAAAGGTTAAATGATCATTTGTGTTTAGGTGCTAAAATAACAAAGATATACTCACCCGAAGGGAAGCTCTGAGACGGTCAGCTGTCATGGCGCTCCCTCCAGCCTGTCTCCCCCCACCCTGCAGTGCTGTAATCTTCCTTGGCATCCTCACATCTATACACATTATATAGACGTTGATGATTTACAGGACCTTAGACTGCTGCAGAGGGGGGGGGGGAATACATTTCTGGAGTTCTTCTTTAAATGTAGAGAGTTGTATATTAGTTACTAGGTACAGGGTTGGTTGGATACTACAATGAGATATCAGCCACACTGGGAGTGCATTGCTGGCTCATAAACTTGCATTGTCGAAAAGAGCAGTAAAGCATAGTCATTGTGTAGCACTGAAGAGCAGGAAGCAGAGCCTTTGTATGAAATAGGCAAACATGTCTGCCCCCG
>NW_017307367.1:120625-123587 GCF_000935625.1 Nanorana parkeri
CCACACATAACAGCAATCCTTAGATTTTTAAGCTAACACAAATTCATAAGATTATTTACATCAAGCTCATCTTTTTATATCACCTTTATCTATAAAATACTGAAAAGAGTCCCCACCACTTTAATGCATTTATAGCAGAGTATTTTAAATATCAAAAGTATTCTATGGTCCAGTTAAGCAAATACAGCATAATGGCATTGTAATGTGCCAAGACAAAATAACAAGCGGTGATATACCTCTTTGTAGCAAGTGATGGAAATATCATAAGCCACATGGATCCACTTCCCTTCAATGAGAATTCCTTCCACTTTACTCATGAAGACAACCCTCTTGAGACTCACATGACATGCCTTCATATCCTAGATATTGCGACACCACAACTTAACCTTCAATCTATAACACTGTGGAAAAGACCAGCTCAAATGTTCTTTTACACATACCTGACTGGTCTAAGGGCTTGTTCACACCATCTCCAGACCAGAATGTTTTTTCCAAACACACATCCCCATAGACTCCAATGTTTTTTCTGGGTGCAGTTCACACCATTGCATTCAGTTCCAGAGCTTTAAAAAAAAGGCCAGCATGTCACATTTGTTTCTGGTCTGGAATGCACAAAAACGCATGTAAAAGCATGCAAACTCACCAGAACGCACTGGAACACAAAAGCCAGTTGAGCCAAACATTGCACCCAAATGCTAAAATGTGTCAAAAATGCACTAAAAAATGCACATGCCCACGTTTTCAGAAACTCATCCAGATATGGTTCAGATATGGTGTGAATAAACCCTACAGGACCGCCAGTGCGGCCTCCCTGGTGGTCAGTGCAGCTCTCGGGTGGTCAGTGAGGCTCTCAGATGCTCAGTGCAGGCTCTCAGGTGGTCAATGCGGGCTCCAGGTGGTCAATGCAGCTCTCAGATGGTCAATACAGGCTCTTGGTGGTCAGTGTGGTCTCTTGGTTTTTAGTGTGGGCTCCAGTTGTTAAGTGTGGGCTCTAGGTGGTCAGTGCGGGCTCTTGTTGCTCAGTACAGGCTGTAGGTGGTCAGTGGGGGCTGTAGGTGGTCTGTGTAGGCTCAAGGTGGTCAGTGCAGGCTCCAGGTGGTCAGTGTGGGCTCTAGGTGGCCAGTGTGGGCTCTAGGTGATCATTGCAGGCTCCAGATGGTCAGTGCGGGCTACGGGTGGTCAGTGCGGGCTCTGGATGGTCAGTGCGGGCTCTCACCAGGTATGCCATGGGTGACACTGACAGGTGCGGCTCTCTATTCAGGTGGTGACTGGCCACCTGGTGACAGCGGCGTTCCTCTATTCAGGCATATTATAGGGCCGCTCGCTGGGGCCTCTTGGGGCAGCACTCTAATATGCCTGAACAGAGGGCCACCGCTACCTGATTGCGGCCGGTCACTAGTACGGATCGCCATTGGGCATATCGAGGGGATCCATGTCACCCAGGCCTATTTGCAGGGGTGGCCCTGGAGTTGCAGCTCCACCGCCCCTATGTTAATCCAGCCCTGTTTAGGTCTGGTAGGAATTTTAGGGGACCCACACCAAAGCCAAAAAAACAAAAGAGAAGCATGGGGTCCTCCTAAGATCTCTTACCAGACCCTTAATCTGTGCAGCAGCCTGGCAGAGCAGGAAATGGGGGGGGGCCCTAATCTATGCAACAGCCTGGCTACATGCCCTGAACATGGCAAAGCACCCTGTCCCCAAATCCACAATGACAAAGGCCTCTTCTCCACAACCCTGGCTTGGTGGTTTTGGGGGGCTTAAAGGAGCCTGAGTGCTCTCTCTCTCTCTCTCTCTCTCTGTATATATATATATATATATATATATAGTGAGACCATAAGGCATCCTTTATGTTCATAGATAATTAAGCTTTGGTCACATGTTCCATTGTTGTGCGTTGCTGTTAGTTATTATCGCCAACAGTTGTTCCAGAGAAAATGAGAATGCACGTCTGTTTTTATCCTTTTGTCTCATGGGGAGATATCATCAGTCATTGGTGCTATTGACAGGTACTTTGGAGTTCTATGCTGTTTGATGCAGCAGCCCGTTTGGTCTTGTTCTGTGTTCAGGGCACTGTGATTGTAGCAGCAGACTTTTAGTCTACGTTCCATCTGTTTCTAGTCCATCCAACCTGTTTTCTCTTGTTAGATTGTAAATTAGATGATTAGCTAGCAGATCTGTGCCGCTTTCCACATTGCAAGTCATAATGTAACGTAAAATAGGATACTGATAGGTTTATCACACAGGAGGTTGTGTCACTTAGAGAAACGTGTCACATTATGCAGAGTTGATTAAGGTGTGTGCGATTCCATTTTAGGAAACTGGAGAAATTAATAAATTCTTCTCGTTAGAACGCACCACTGAAAACCCAATCCACTAAAGAAATTCACAGTGGACAAATGATTATTCTTCTTATTTAAATATACTGGTAAAAGGATCAATTCTATTAAAAGGATCAATTCTATATTTATGGAGAAAAGGGAGAATAATTTCTAAAATTATGGCAACTCTCTGCAAGCAATATTAAAGATTCTCATTTACTTGCTTACTGCTTGCAAGGATGCTTTTCCACTACCAGTTTGTCATTTTTAGATTGTAAGCCCTCATGGGCAGGGCTCTCCTTACCATCTTGTCTTGAATTGTATTGTAATGTATTCCTTATATTGTAAAGCGCTGCACAAACTGTTAGTGCTATATAAATCCTTTATATCCTGTATAATCCTGTATAATAATAATAATGATAATTAAAGGAGAAATGTGAGGAGAGTAAAACATGCTAATATTCTAAGACCAAGAGCTGAGCGATCATGTAACCACTGATTGGTAAGCTCACGGTCTCTTCTCCCTGCAGAGAACAGTGACTGTATAGCACTGCTCCCCGGAGGAATTCCCCCCTCCCCTCTCTGTTCCACCAGCACTCATTGGAAGGACACACAGGAGAGGAGTGCGCAATTTAAAAAAAAAA